>NW_026779768.1:0-73801 GCF_030144855.1 Hypanus sabinus
TTGATGTCATTGTCACTGTTTTTGTGAGCGAGGGGGTAGGGTTTCTGAGTGTTGATGTCATTGTCACTGTTTTTGTGAGGGAGGGGGTAGGGTTTCTGAGTGTTGATGTCATTGTCACTGTTTTTGTGAGGGAGGGGGTAGGGTTTCTGAGTGTTGATGTCATTGTCACTGTTTTTGTGAGGGAGGGGGTAGGGTTTCTGAGTTTTGATGTCATTTTCACTGTTTTTGTGAGGGAGGGGGTGCGGTTTCTGAGTGTTTATGTCAGTGTCACTGTTTTTGTGAGGGAGGGAGTAGGGTTTCTGAGTGTTGATGTCATTGTCACAGTTTTTGTGAGGGACGGCGTAAGGTTTCTGAGTGTTGATGTCATTGTCACTGTTTTTGTGAGGGAGGGGGTAGGGTTTCTGAGTTTTGATGACATTGTCACTGTTTTTGTGTGGGAGGTGGTAGGGTTTCTGAGTGTTGATGTCATTGTCACTGTTTTTGTGAGGGAGGGGGTAGGGTTTCTGAGTGTTGATGTCATTGTCACTGTTTTTGTGAGGGAGGGAGTAGGGTTTCTGAGTGTTGATGTCATTTTCACTGTTTTTGTGAGGGAGGGTGTATGGTTTCTGAGTTTTGATGTCATTGTCACTGTTTTTGTGAGGGAGGGGGTAGGGTTTCTGAGTGTTGATGTCATTTTCACTGTTTTTGTGAGGGAGGGTGTATGGTTTCTGAGTTTTGATGTCATTGTCACTGTTTTTGTGAGGGAGGGGTAGGGTTTTTGAGTGGATGTCATTGTCACTGTTTTTGTGAGGGAGGGGGTAGGGTTTCTGAGTGTTGATGTCATTGTCACTGTTTTTGTGAGGGAGGGGGTAGGGTTTCTGAGTGTTGATGTCATTGTCACTGTTTTTGTGAGGGAGGGGGTAGGGTTTCTGAGTGTTGATGTCATTGTCACTGTTTTTGTGAGGGAGGGGGTAGGGTTTCTGAGTGTTGATGTCATTGTCACTGTTTTTGTGAGGGAGGGGGTAGGGTTTCTGAGTGTTGATGTCATTGTCACTGTTTTTGTGAGGGAGGGAGTAGGGTTTCTGAGTGTTGATGTCATTTTCACTGTTTTTGTGAGGGAGGGTGTATGGTTTCTGAGTTTTGATGTCATTGTCACTGTTTTTGTGAGGGAGGGGGTAGGGTTTTTGAGTGGATGTCATTGTCACTGTTTTTGTGAGGGAGGGGGTAGGGTTTCTGAGTGTTGATGTCATTGTCAATGTTTTTGTGAGGGAGGGGGTAGGGTTTCTGAATGTTGATGTCATTGTCACTGTTTTTGTGAGGGTGGGGGTAGGTTTTCTGAGTGTTGATGTCATTGTCACTGATTTTGTGAGGGAGGGGGTAGGGTTTCTGAGTTTTGATGTCATTTTCACTGTTTTTGTGAGGGAGGGGGTGCGGTTTCTGAGTGTTTATGTCATTGTCACTGTTTTGTGAGGGAGGGCGTAGGGTTTCTGAGTGTTGATGTCATTGTCACTGTTTTTGTGAGTGAGGGGGTAGGGTATCTGAGTTTTGATGTCATTGTCACTGTTTTTGTGAGCGAGGGGGTAGGGTTTCTGAGTGTTGATGTCATTGTCACTGTTTTTGTGAGGGAGGGAGTAGGGTTTCTGAGTGTTGATGTCATTGTCACTGTTTTGTGAGGGAGGGGGTAGGGTTTCTGAGTGTTGATGTCATTGTCACTGTTTTTGTGAGGGAGGGGGTAGGGTTTCTGAGTGTTGATGTCATTGTCACTGTTTTTGTGAGGGAGGGAGTAGGGTTTCTGAGTGTTGATGTCATTGTCACTGTTTTTGTGAGGGAGGGGGTAGGGTTTCTGAGTGTTGATGTCATTGTCACTGTTTTTGTGAGGGAGGGGGTAGGGTTTCTGAGTGTTGATGTCATTGTCACTGTTTTGTGAGGGAGGGCGTAGGGTTTCTGAGTGTTGATGTCATTGTCACTGTTTTTGTGAGTGAGGGGGTAGGGTATCTGAGTTTTGATGTCATTGTCACTGTTTTTGTGAGCGAGGGGGTAGGGTTTCTGAGTGTTGATGTCATTGTCACTGTTTTTGTGAGGGAGGGAGTAGGGTTTCTGAGTGTTGATGTCATTGTCACTGTTTTGTGAGGGAGGGGGTAGGGTTTCTGAGTGTTGATGTCATTGTCACTGTTTTTGTGAGGGAGGGGGTAGGGTTTCTGAGTGTTGATGTCATTGTCACTGTTTTTGTGAGGGAGGGGGTAGGGTTTCTGAGTGTTGATGTCATTGTCACTGTATTTGTGAGGGAGGGTGTATGGTTTCTGAGTTTTGATGTCATTGTAACTGTTTTTGTGAGGGAGGGGGTAGGGTTTCTGAGTTTTGATGTCATTGTCACTGTTTTTGTGAGGGAGGGAGTAGGGTTTCTGAGTGTTGATGTCATTGTCACTGTTTTTGTGAGGGAGGGTGTATGGTTTCTGAGTTTTGATGTCATTGTAACTGTTTTAGTGAGGGAGGGGGTAGGGTTTCTGAGTGTTGATGTCATTGTCACTGTTTTTGTGAGGGAGGGAGTAGGGTTTCTGAGTGTTGATGTCATTGTCACTGTTTTTGTGAGGGAGGGGGTAGGGTTTCTGAGTTTTGATGTCATTTTCACTGTTTTTGTGAGGGAGGGGGTGCGGTTTCTGAGTGTTTCTGTCATTGTCACTGTTTTTGTGAGGGAGGGCGTAGGGTTTCTGAGTGTTGATGTCATTGTCACTGTTTTTGTGAGGGAGGGGGTAGGGTTTTTGAGTGGATGTCATTGTCACTATTTTTGTGAGGGAGGGGGTAGGGTTTCTGAGTGTTGATGTCATTGTCACTGTTTTTCTGAGGGAGGGGGTAGGGTTTCTGAGTGTTGATGTCATTGTCACTGTTTTTGTGAGGGAGGAGGTAGGGTTTCTGAGTGTTGATGTCATTGTCACTGTTTTTGTGAGGGAGGGCGTAGGGTTTCTGAGTGTTGATGTCATCGTCACTGTTTTTGTGAGGGAGGGGGTAGGGTTTTTGAGTGTTGATGTCATTGTCACTGTTTTTGTGAGGGAGGGGGTAGGGTTTCTGAGTGTTGATGTCATTGTCACTGTTTTTGTGAGGGAGGGGGTAGGGTTTCTGAGTGTTTATGTCATTTTCACTGTTTTTGTGAGGGAGGGTGTATGGTTTCTGAGTTTTGATGTCATTGTAACTGTTTTTGTGAGGGAAGGGTAGAGTTTCTGAGTGTTGATATCATTGTCACTGTTTTTGTGAGGGAGGGGGTAGGGTTTCTGAGTGTTTATGTCATTGTCACTGTTTTGTGAGGGAGGGCGTGGGGTTTCTGAGTGTTGATGTCATTGTCACTGTTTCTGTGAGGGAGGGGGTAGGGTTTCTGAGTTTTGATGTCATTGTCACTGTTTTTGTGAGCGAGGGGGTAGGGTTTCTGAGTGTTGATGTCATTGTCACTGTTTTTGTGAGGGAGGGAGTAGGGTTTCTGAGTGTTGATGTCATTGTCACTGTTTTGTGAGGGAGGGGGTAGGGTTTCTGAGTGTTGATGTCATTGTCACTGTTTTTGTGAGGGAGGGGGTAGGGTTTCTGAGTGTTGATGTCATTGTCACTGTTTTTGTGAGGGAGTCGGTAGGGTTTCTGAGTGTTGATGTCATTGTCACTGTTTTTGTGAGGGAGGGAGTAGGGTTTCTGAGTGTTGATGTCATTGTCACTGTTTTTGTGAGGGAGGGGGTAGGGTTTCTGAGTGTTGATGTCATTGTCACTGTTTTTGTGAGGGAGGGTGTATGGTTTCTGAGTTTTGATGTCATTGTAACTGTTTTTGTGAGGGAGGGGGTAGGGTTTCTGAGTGTTGATGTCATTGTCACTGTTTTTGTGAGGGAGGGGGTAGGGTTTCTGAGTGTTGATATCATTGTCACTGTTTTTGTGAGGGAGGGGGTAGGGTTTCTGAGTGTTGATGTCATTGTCACTGTTTTTGTGAGGGAGGGTGTATGGTTTCTGAGTTTTGATGTCATTGTAACTGTTTTTGTGAGGGAGGGGGTAGGGTTTCTGAGTGTTGATGTCATTGTCACTGTTTTTGTGAGGGAGGGGGTAGGGTTTCTGAGTGTTGATATCATTGTCACTGTTTTTGTGAGGGAGGGGGTAGGGTTTCTGAGTGTTGATGTCATTGTCACTGTTTTTGTGAGGGAGGGTGTATGGTTTCTGAGTTTTGATGTCATTGTAACTGTTTTTGTGAGGGATGGGTAGGGTTTCTGAGTGTTGATGTCATTGTCACTGTTTTTGTGAGGGAGGGGGTAGGGTTTCTGAGTGTTGATGTCATTGTCACTGTTTTTGTGAGGGAGGGGGTAGGGTTTCTGAGTGTTGATGTCATTGTCACTGTTTTTCGAGGGATGGGTAGGGTTTCTGAGTATTGATGTCATTGTCACTGTTTTTGTGAGGGTGGGGGTAGGGTTTCTGAGTGTTGATGTCATTGTCACTGTTTTTGTGAGGGAGGGGGTAGGGTTTCTGAGTTTTGATGTCATTGTCACTGTTTTTGTGAGGGAGGTGGTAGGGTTTCTGAGTGTTGATGTCATTGTCACTGTTTTTGTGAGGGAGGGGGTAGGGTTTCTGAGTGTTTATGTCATTGTCACTGTTTTTGTGAGGGAGGGGGTAGGGTTTCTGAGTGTTGATGTCATCGTCACTGTTTTTGTGAGGGAGGGGTAGGGTTTCTGAGTGTTGATCTCATTGTCACTGTTTTTGTGAGGGAGGGGGTAGGGTTTCTGAGTGTTGACGTCATTGTCACTGTTTTTGTGAGGGAGGGGGTAGGGTTTCTGAGTGTTGATGTCATTGTCACTGTTTTGTGAGGGAGGGTGTAGGGTTTCTGAGTATTGATGTCATTGTCACTGTTTTTGTGAGGGAGGGGGGTAGGGTTTCTGAGTGTTGATGTCATTGTCACTGTTTTTGTGAGGGAGGGGGTAGGGTTTTTGAGTGGATGTCATTGTCACTGTTTTTGTGAGGGAGGGGGTAGGGTTTCTGAGTGTTGATGTCATTGTCACTGTTTTTGTGAGGGAGGGGGTAGGGTTTCTGAGTGTTTATGTCATTGTCACTGTTTTTGTGAGGGAGGGCGTAGGGTTTCTGAGGGTTGATGTCATTGTCACTGTTTTTGTGAGGGAGGGGGTGCGGTTTCTGAGTGTTTATGTCATTGTCACTGTTTTCGTGAGGGAGGGCGTAGGGTTTATGAGGGTTGATGTCATTGTCACTGTTTTTGTGAGGGAGGGGGTAGGGTTTCTGAGTGTTGATGTCATTGTCACGGTTTTTGTGAGGGAGGGGGTAGGGTTTCTGATTGCTGATGACATTGTCACTGTTTTTGTAAGGGAGGGGGTAGGGTTTCTGACTTTTGATGTCATTGTCACTGTTTTTGTGAGGGAGGGGGTAGGGTTTCTGACTTTTGATGTCATTGTCACTGTTTTTGTGAGGGAGGGGGTAGGGTTTTTGAGTGGGATGTCATTGTTACTGTTTTTGTGAGGGAGGGGGTAGGGTTTCTGAGTGTTGATGTCATTGTCACTGTTTTTGTGACGGAGGTGGTAGGGTTTCTGAGTGTTGATGTCATTGTCACTGTTTTTGTGAGGGAGGGGGTAGGGTTTCTGAGTGTTGATGTCATTGTCACTGTTTTTGTGAGGGAGGGGGTAGGGTTTTTGAGTGAATGTCATTGTCACTGTTTTTGTGAGGGAGGGGTAGGGTTTCTGAGTGTTGATGTCATTGTCACTGTTTTTGTGAGGGAGGGGGTAGTGTTTCTGAGTGTTGATGTCATTGTCACTGTTTTTGTGACGGAGGTGGTAGGGTTTCTGAGTGTTGATGTCATTGTCACTGTTTTTGTGAGGGAGGGGGTAGGGTTTCTGAGTGTTGATGTCATTGTCACTGTTTTTGTGAGGGAGGGGGTAGGGTTTCTGAGTGTTGATGTCATTGTCACTGTTTTTGTGAGGGAGGGGGTAGGGTTTCTGAGTGTTGATGTCATTGTCACTGTTTTTGTGAGGGAGGGGGTAGGGTTTTTGAGTGAATGTCATTGTCACTGTTTTTGTGAGGGAGGGGTAGGGTTTCTGAGTGTTGATGTCATTGTCACTGTTTTTGTGAGGGAGGGGGTAGTGTTTCTGAGTGTTGATGTCATTGTCACTGTTTTTGTGACGGAGGTGGTAGGGTTTCTGAGTGTTGATGTCATTGTCACTGTTTTTGTGAGGGAGGGGGTAGGGTTTCTGAGTGTTGATGTCATTGTCACTGTTTTTGTGAGGGAGGGGGTAGGGTTTCTGAGTGTTGATGTCATTGTCACTGTTTTTGTGAGGGATGGGTAGGGTTTCTGAGTGTTGATGTCATTGTCACTGTTTTTGTGAGGGAGTCGGTAGGGTTTCTGAGTGTTGATGTCATTGTCACTGTTTTTGTGAGGGAGGGGGTAGGGTTTCTGAGTGTTGATGTCATTGTCACTGTTTTTGTGAGGGAGGGGGTAGGGTTTCTGAGTGTTGATGTCATTGTCACTGTTTTTGTGAGGGAGGGGGTAGGGTTTCTGAGTGTTGATGTCATTGTCACTGTTTTTGTGAGGGAGGGGGTAGGGTTTCTGAGTTTTGATGTCATTGTCACTGTTTTTGTGAGCGAGGGGGTAGGGTTTCTGAGTGTTGATGTCATTGTCACTGTTTTTGTGAGGGAGGGGGTAGGGTTTCTGAGTGTTGATGTCATTGTCACTGTTTTTGTGAGGGAGGGGGTAGGGTTTCTGAGTGTTGATGTCATTGTCTGTTTTTGTGAGGGAGGGGGTAGGGTTTCTGAGTGTTGATGTCATTGTCACTGTTTTTGTGAGGGAGGGGGTAGGGTTTCTGAGTGTTGATGTCATTGTCACTGTTTTTGTGAGGGAGGGGGTAGGGTTTCTGAGTGTTGATGTCATTGTCACTGTTTTTGTGAGGGAGTCGGTAGGGTTTCTGAGTGTTGATGTCATTGTCACTGTTTTTGTGAGGGAGGGAGTAGGGTTTCTGAGTGTTGATGTTATTGTCACTGTTTTTGTGTGAGAGGGGGTAGGGTTTCTGAGTGTTTATGTCATTGTCACTGTTTTTGTGAGGGAGGGGGTAGGGTTTCTGAGTGTTTATGTCATTGTCACTGTTTTTGTGAGGGAGGGGGTAGGGTTTCTGAGTGTTGATGTCATTGTCACTGTTTTTGTGAGGGAGGGGTAGGGTTCTGAGTGTTGATCTCATTGTCACTGTTTTTGTGAGGGAGGGGGTAGGGTTTCTGAGTGTTGACGTCATTGTCACTGTTTTTGTGAGGGAGGGGGTAGGGTTTCTGAGTGTTGATGTCATTGTCACTGTTTTTGTGAGGGAGGGTGTAGGGTTTCTGAGTATTGATGTCATTGTCACTGTTTTTGTGAGGGAGGGGGTAGGGTTTCTGAGTGTTGATGTCATTGTCACTGTTTTTGTGAGGGAGGGGGTAGGGTTTTTGAGTGGATGTCATTGTCACTGTTTTTGTGAGGGAGGGGGTAGGGTTTCTGAGTGTTGATGTCATTGTCACTGTTTTTGTGAGGGAGGGGGTAGGGTTTCTGAGTGTTTATGTCATTGTCACTGTTTTTGTGAGGGAGGGCGTAGGGTTTCTGAGGGTTGATGTCATTGTCACTGTTTTTGTGAGGGAGGGGGTGCGGTTTCTGAGTGTTTATGTCATTGTCACTGTTTTCGTGAGGGAGGGCGTAGGGTTTATGAGGGTTGATGTCATTGTCACTGTTTTTGTGAGGGAGGGGGTAGGGTTTCTGAGTGTTGATGTCATTGTCACTGTTTTTGTGAGGGAGGGGGTGCGGTTTCTGAGTGTTTATGTCATTGTCACTGTTTTCGTGAGGGAGGGCGTAGGGTTTATGAGGGTTGATGTCATTGTCACTGTTTTTGTGAGGGAGGGGGTAGGGTTTTTGAGTGGATGTCATTGTCACTGTTTTTGTGAGGGAGGGGGTAGGGTTTCTGAGCGTTTATGTCATTGTCACTGTTTTTGTGAGGGTGGGGGTAGGGTTTCTGAGTGTTGATGTCATTGTCACTGTTTTTGTGAGGGAGGGCGTAGGGTTTCTGAGGGTTGATGTCATTGTCACTGTTTTTGTGAGGGAGGGCGTAGGGTTTCTGAGGGTTGATGTCATTGTCACTGTTTTTGTGAGGGAGGGGGTGCGGTTTCTGAGTGTTTATGTCATTGTCACTGTTTTTGTGAGGGAGGGCGTAGGGTTTCTGAGGGTTGATGTCATTGTCACTGTTTCTGTGAGGGAGGGGGTAGGGTTTCTGAGTGTTGATGTCATTGTCACGGTTTTTGTGAGGGAGGGGGTAGGGTTTCTGAGTGTTGATGTCATTGTCACTGTTTTTGTGAGGGAGGGGGTAGGGTTTCTGACTTTTGATGTCATTGTCACTGTTTTTGTGAGGGAGGGGGTAGGGTTTTTGAGTGGGATGTCATTGTTACTGTTTTTGTGAGGGAGGGGGTAGGGTTTCTGAGTGTTGATGTCATTGTCACTGTTTTTGTGAGGGAGGGTAGGGTTTCTGAGTGTTGATGTCATTGTCACTGTTTTTGTGAGGGAGGGGGTAGGGTTTCTGAGTGTTGATGTTATTGTCACTGTTTTTGTGAGGGAGGGGGTAGGGTTTCTGAGTGTTGATGTCATTGTCACTGTTTTTGTGAGGGAGGGGGTAGGGTTTCTGAGTGTTGATGTCATTGTCACTGTTTTTGTGAGGGAGGGGGTAGGGTTTCTGAGTGTTGATGTTATTGTCACTGTTTTTGTGAGGGAGGGGGTAGGGTTTCTGAGTGTTGATGTCATTGTCACTGTTTTTGTGAGGGAGGGGGTAGGGTTTTTGAGTGGGATGTCATTGTTACTGTTTTTGTGAGGGAGGGGGTAGGGTTTCTGAGTGTTGATGTCATTGTCACTGTTTTTGTGAGGGAGGGTAGGGTTTCTGAGTGTTGATGTCATTGTCACTGTTTTTGTGAGGGAGGGGGTAGGGTTTCTGAGTGTTGATGTTATTGTCACTGTTTTTGTGAGGGAGGGGGTAGGGTTTCTGAGTGTTGATGTCATTGTCACTGTTTTTGTGAGGGAGGGGGTAGGGTTTCTGAGTGTTGATGTCATTGTCACTGTTTTTGTGAGGGAGGGAGTAGGGTTTCTGAGTTTTGATGTCATTGTCACTGTTTTTGTGAGGGAGGGAGTAGGGTTTCTGAGTTTTGATGTCATTGTCACTATTTTTGTGAGGGAGGGGGTAGGGTTTCTGAGTGTTGATGTCATTGTCGCTGTTTTTGTGAGTGACGGGGTAGGGTTTCTGAGTGTTGATGTCATTGTCACTGTTTTTGTGAGGGAGGGAGTAGGGTTTCTGAGTGTTGATGTCATTGTCACTGTTTTTGTGAGGGAGGGGGTAGGGTTTCTGAGTGTTGATGTCATTGTCACTGTTTTTGTGAGGGAGGGAGTAGGGTTTCTGAGTGTTGATGTCATTGTCGCTGTTTTTGTGAGTGACGGGGTAGGGTTTCTGAGTGTTGATGTCATTGTCACTGTTTTTGTGAGGGAGGGTGTATGGTTTCTGAGTGTTGATGTCATTGTCACTGTTTTTGTGAGGGAGGGGGTAGGGTTTCTGAGTGTTGATGTCAATGTCACTGTTTTTGTGAGGGAGGTGGTAGGGTTTCTGAGTTTTGATGTCATTGTCACTGTTTTTGTGAGGTAGGGGGTAGGGTTTCTGAGTGTTGATGTCATTGTCACTGTTTTTGTGAGGGAGGGGGTAGGGTTTATGAGTGTTGATGTCATTGTCTTTTTTTTGGTGAGGGAGGGGGTAGGGTTTCTGAGTGTTGATGTCATTGTCACTGTTTTTGTGAGGGGGGTAGGGTTTCTGAGTGTTGATGTCATTGTCACTGTTTTGGTGAGGGAGGGGGTAGGGCTTCTGAGTGTTGATGTCATTGTCACTGTTTTTGTGAGGGAGGGGGTAGGGTTTCTGAGTGTTGATGTCATTGTCACTGTTTTTGTGAGGGAGGGGGTAGGGTTTCTGAGTGTTGATGTCATTGTTACTGTTTTTGTGAGGGAAGGGTTAGGGTTTTTGAGTTTTGCTGTCATTGTCACTGTTTTTGTGAGGGAGGGTGTAGGGTTTCTGAGTTTTGATGTCATTGTCACTGTTTTTGTGAGTGAGGGGGTGGGGTTTCTGAGTTTTGATGTCATTGTCACTGTTTTTGTGAGGGAGGGGGTAGGGTTTCTGAGTTTTGATGTCATTGTCACTGTTTTTGTGAGGGAGGGTGTATGGTTTCTGAGTTTTGATGTCATTGTCACTGTTTTTGTGAGGGAGGGGGTAGGGTTTCTGAGTTTTGATGTCATTGTCACTGTTTTTGTGATGGAGGGGGTAGGGTTTCTGAGTGTTGATGTCATTGTCACTGTTTTTGTGAGTGAGGGGGTAGGGTTTCTGAGTGTTGATGTCAATGTCACTGTTTTTGTGAGGGAGGCGGTAGGGTTTCTGAGTGTTGATGTCATTGTCACTGTTTTTGTGAGGGAGGGGGTAGGGTTTCTGAGTGTTGATGTCATTGTCACTGTTTTTGTGAGGGAGGAGGTAGGGTTTCTGAGTTTTGATGTCATTGTCACTGTTTTTGTGATGGAGGGGGTAGGGTTTCTGAGTGTTGATGTCATTGTCACTGTTTTTGTGAGTGAGGGGGTAGGGTTTCTGAGTGTTGATGTCAATGTCACTGTTTTTGTGAGGGAGGAGGTAGGATTTCTGAGTTTTGATGTCATTGTCACTGTTTTTGTGAGGGAGGGGGTAGGGTTTCTGAGTGTTGATGTCATTGTCACTGTTTTTGTGAGGGAGGGGGTAGGGTTTCTGAGTGTTGATGTCATTGTCACTGTTTTTGTGAGGGAGGGGGTAGTGTTTCTGAGTGTTGATGTCATTGTCACTGTTTTTGTGAGTGAGGGGGTAGGGTTTCTGAGTGTTGATGTCATTGTTACTGTTTTTGTGAGGGAAGGGGTAGGGTTTCTGAGTGTTGATGTCATTGTCACTGTTTTTGTGAGTGAGGGGGTAGGGTTTCTGAGTGTTGATGTCATTGTTACTGTTTTGGTGAGGGAGGGGGTAGGGTTTCTGAGTGTTGATGTCATTGTCACTGTTTTTGTGAGGGAGGGCGTAGGGTTTCTGAGTGTTGATGTCATTGTCACTGTTTTTCTGAGGGAGGGGGTAGGGTTTCTGAGTGTTGATGTCATTGTCACTGTTTTTCTGAGGGAGGGGGTAGGGTTTCTGAGTTTTGATGTCATTGTCACTGTTTTTGTGAGGGAGGGGGTAGGGTTTCTGAGTGTTGATGTCATTGTCACTGTTTTTGTGTGGGACGGGTAGGGTTTCTGAGTGTTGATGTCATTGTCACTGTTTTTGTGAGGGAGGGGGTGGGGTTTCTGAGTGTTTATGTCATTGTCACTGTTTTTGTGAGGGAGGGCGTAGGGTTTCTGAGGGTTGATGTCATTGTCACTGTTTTTGTGAGGGAGGGCGTAGGGTTTCTGAGGGTTGATGTCATTGTCACTGTTTTTGTGAGGGAGGGGGTGCGGTTTCTGAGTGTTTATGTCATTGTCACTGTTTTTGTGAGGGAGGGCGTAGGGTTTCTGAGGGTTGATGTCATTGTCACGGTTTTTGTGAGGGAGGGGGTAGGGTTTCTGAGTGTTGATGTCATTGTCACTGTTTTTGTGAGGGAGGGGGTAGGGTTTCTGACTTTTGATGTCATTGTCACTGTTTTTGTGAGGGAGGGGGTAGGGTTTTTGAGTGGGATGTCATTGTTACTGTTTTTGTGAGGGAGGGGGTAGGGTTTCTGAGTGTTGATGTCATTGTCACTGTTTTTGTGAGGGAGGGTAGGGTTTCTGAGTGTTGATGTCATTGTCACTGTTTTTGTGAGGGAGGGGGTAGGGTTTCTGAGTGTTGATGTTATTGTCACTGTTTTTGTGAGGGAGGGGGTAGGGTTTCTGAGTGTTGATGTCATTGTCACTGTTTTTGTGAGGGAGGGGGTAGGGTTTCTGAGTGTTGATGTCATTGTCACTGTTTTTGTGAGGGAGGGGGTAGGGTTTCTGAGTGTTGATGTTATTGTCACTGTTTTTGTGAGGGAGGGGGTAGGGTTTCTGAGTGTTGATGTCATTGTCACTGTTTTTGTGAGGGAGGGGGTAGGGTTTTTGAGTGGGATGTCATTGTTACTGTTTTTGTGAGGGAGGGGGTAGGGTTTCTGAGTGTTGATGTCATTGTCACTGTTTTTGTGAGGGAGGGTAGGGTTTCTGAGTGTTGATGTCATTGTCACTGTTTTTGTGAGGGAGGGGGTAGGGTTTCTGAGTGTTGATGTTATTGTCACTGTTTTTGTGAGGGAGGGGGTAGGGTTTCTGAGTGTTGATGTCATTGTCACTGTTTTTGTGAGGGAGGGGGTAGGGTTTCTGAGTGTTGATGTCATTGTCACTGTTTTTGTGAGGGAGGGAGTAGGGTTTCTGAGTTTTGATGTCATTGTCACTGTTTTTGTGAGGGAGGGAGTAGGGTTTCTGAGTTTTGATGTCATTGTCACTATTTTTGTGAGGGAGGGGGTAGGGTTTCTGAGTGTTGATGTCATTGTCGCTGTTTTTGTGAGTGACGGGGTAGGGTTTCTGAGTGTTGATGTCATTGTCACTGTTTTTGTGAGGGAGGGAGTAGGGTTTCTGAGTGTTGATGTCATTGTCACTGTTTTTGTGAGGGAGGGGGTAGGGTTTCTGAGTGTTGATGTCATTGTCACTGTTTTTGTGAGGGAGGGAGTAGGGTTTCTGAGTGTTGATGTCATTGTCGCTGTTTTTGTGAGTGACGGGGTAGGGTTTCTGAGTGTTGAAGTCATTGTCACTGTTTTTGTGAGGGAGGGGGTAGGGTTTCTGAGTGTTGATGTCATTGTCACTGTTTTTGTGAGGGAGGGTGTATGGTTTCTGAGTGTTGATGTCATTGTCACTGTTTTTGTGAGGGAGGGGGTAGGGTTTCTGAGTGTTGATGTCAATGTCACTGTTTTTGTGAGGGAGGTGGTAGGGTTTCTGAGTTTTGATGTCATTGTCACTGTTTTTGTGAGGTAGGGGGTAGGGTTTCTGAGTGTTGATGTCATTGTCACTGTTTTTGTGAGGGAGGGGGTAGGGTTTATGAGTGTTGATGTCATTGTCTTTTTTTTGGTGAGGGAGGGGGTAGGGTTTCTGAGTGTTGATGTCATTGTCACTGTTTTTGTGAGGGGGGTAGGGTTTCTGAGTGTTGATGTCATTGTCACTGTTTTGGTGAGGGAGGGGGTAGGGCTTCTGAGTGTTGATGTCATTGTCACTGTTTTTGTGAGGGAGGGGGTAGGGTTTCTGTGTGTTGATGTCATTGTCACTGTTTTTGTGAGGGAGGGGGTAGGGTTTCTGAGTGTTGATGTCATTGTCACTGTTTTTGTGAGGGAGGGGGTAGGGTTTCTGAGTGTTGATGTCATTGTTACTGTTTTTGTGAGGGAAGGGTTAGGGTTTTTGAGTTTTGCTGTCATTGTCACTGTTTTTGTGAGGGAGGGTGTAGGGTTTCTGAGTTTTGATGTCATTGTCACTGTTTTTGTGAGTGAGGGGGTGGGGTTTCTGAGTTTTGATGTCATTGTCACTGTTTTTGTGAGGGAGGGGGTAGGGTTTCTGAGTTTTGATGTCATTGTCACTGTTTTTGTGAGGGAGGGTGTATGGTTTCTGAGTTTTGATGTCATTGTCACTGTTTTTGTGAGGGAGGGGGTAGGGTTTCTGAGTGTTGATGTCATTGTCACTGTTTTTGTGAGGGAGGAGGTAGGGTTTCTGAGTTTTGATGTCATTGTCACTGTTTTTGTGATGGAGGGGGTAGGGTTTCTGAGTGTTGATGTCATTGTCACTGTTTTTGTGAGTGAGGGGGTAGGGTTTCTGAGTGTTGATGTCAATGTCACTGTTTTTGTGAGGGAGGAGGTAGGATTTCTGAGTTTTGATGTCATTGTCACTGTTTTTGTGAGGGAGGGGGTAGGGTTTCTGAGTGTTGATTTCATTGTCACTGTTTTTGTGAGGGAGGGGGTAGGGTTTCTGAGTGTTGATGTCATTGTCACTGTTTTTGTGAGGGAGGGGGTAGTGTTTCTGAGTGTTGATGTCATTGTCACTGTTTTTGTGAGTGAGGGGGTAGGGTTTCTGAGTGTTGATGTCATTGTTACTGTTTTTGTGAGGGAAGGGGTAGGGTTTCTGAGTGTTGATGTCATTGTCACTGTTTTTGTGAGTGAGGGGGTAGGGTTTCTGAGTGTTGATGTCATTGTTACTGTTTTGGTGAGGGAGGGGGTAGGGTTTCTGAGTGTTGATGTCATTGTCACTGTTTTTGTGAGGGAGGGCGTAGGGTTTCTGAGTGTTGATGTCATTGTCACTGTTTTTCTGAGGGAGGGGGTAGGGTTTCTGAGTGTTGATGTCATTGTCACTGTTTTTCTGAGGGAGGGGGTAGGGTTTCTGAGTTTTGATGTCATTGTCACTGTTTTTGTGAGGGAGGGTGTAGGGTTTCTGAGTGTTGATGTCATTGTCACTGTTTTTGTGTGGGACGGGTAGGGTTTCTGAGTGTTGATGTCATTGTCACTGTTTTTGTGAGGGAGGGGGTAGGGTTTTTGAGTTTTGCTGTCATTGTCACTGTTTTTGTGAGGGAGGGGGTAGGGTTTCTGAGTGTTGATGTCATTGTCACTGTTTTTGTGAGGGAGGGTGTAGGGTTTCTGAGTGTTGATGTCATTGTCACTGTTTTTGTGAGGGAGGGGTAGGGTTTCTGAGTATTGATGTCATTGTCACTGTTTTTGTGAGGGAGGGGGTAGGGTTTCTGAGTGTTGATGTCATTGTCACTGTTTTTGTGAGGGAGGGGGTAGGGTTTATGAGTGTTGATGTCATTGTCACTGTTTTTGTGAGGGAGGGGGTAGGGTTTCTGAGTGTTGATGTCATTGTCACTGTTTTTGTGAGGGAGGCGGTAGGGTTTCTGAGTGTTGATGTCATTGTCACTGTTTTTGTGAGGGAGGGGGTAGGGTTTCTGAGTGTTGATGTCATTGTCACTGTTTTTGTGAGGGAGGGGGTAGGGTTTCTGAGTGTTGATGTCATTGTCACTGTTATTGTGAGGGAGGGGTAGGGTTTCTGAGTGTTGATGTCATTGTCACTGTTTTTGTGAGGGAGGGGGTATGGTTTCTGAGTGTTGATGTCATTGTCACTGTTTTTGTGAGGGAGGCGGTAGGGTTTCTGAGTGTTGATGTCATTGTCACTGTTTTTGTGAGGGAGGGGGTAGGGTTTCTGAGTGTTGATGTCATTGTCACTGTTTTTGTGAGGGAGGGGGTAGGGTTTCTGAGATTTGATGTCATTGTCACTGTTTTTGTGAGGGAGGGGGTAGGGTTTCTGAGTGTTGATGTCATTGTCACTGTTTTTGTGAGGGAGGGGGTAGGGTTTCTGAGTGTTGATGTCATTGTCACTGTTTTTGTGAGGGAGGGGGTAGGGTTTCTGAGTGTTGATGTCATTGTCACTGTTTTTGTGAGGGAGGGTGTGCGGTTTCTGAGTGTTGATGTCATTGTCACTGTTTTTGTGAGGGAGGGGGTAGGGTTTCTGAGTTTTGATGTCATTGTCACTGTTTTTGTGAGCGAGGGCGTAGGGTTTCTGAGTGTTGATGTCATGGTCACTGTTTTTGTGAGGGAGGGGGTAGGGTTTCTGAATGTTGATGTCATTGTCAATGTTTTTGTGAGGGAGGGGGTAGGGTTTCTGAGTGTTGATGTCATTGTCACAGTTTTTGTGAGGGAGGGGGTAGGGTTTCTGAGTTTTGATGTCATTGTCACTGTTTTTGTGAGGGAGGGGGTAGGGTTTCTGAGTGTTGATGTCATTGTCACTGTTTTTGTGAGGGAGGGGGTATGGTTTCTGAGTTTTGATGTCATTGTCACTGTTTTTGTGAGGGAGGGGGTAGGGTTTCTGAGTTTTGATGTCATTGTCACTGTTTTTGTGATGGAGGGGGTAGGGTTTCTGAGTGTTGATGTCATTGTCACTGTTTTTGTGAGGGAGGGGGTAGGGTTTCTGAGTGTTGATGTCATTGTCACTGTTTTTGTGAGGGAGGGGGTAGGGTTTTTGAGTGTTGATGTCATTGTCACTGTTTTTGTGAGGGGGGTAGGGTTTCTGCGTTTTGATGTCATTGTCACTGTTTTTGTGAGGGAGGGGGTAGGGTTTCTGAGTGTTGATGTCGTTGTCACTGTTTTTCTGAGGGAGGGGGTAGGGTTTCTGAGTTTTGATGTCATTGTCACTGTTTTTCTGAGGGAGGGGGTAGGGTTTCTGAGTGTTGATGTCATTCTCACTGTTTTTGTGAGGGAGGGGGTAGGGTTTCTGAGTGTTGATGTCATGGTCACTGTTTTTGTGAGGGAGGTGGTAGGGTTTCTGAGTGTTGATGTCATTGTCACTGTTTTTGTGAGGGAGGGGGTAGGGTTTCTGAGTGTTGATGTCATTGTCACTGTTTTTGTGAGATAGGGGGTAGGGTTTCTGAGTGTTGATGTCATTGTCACTGTTTTTGTGAGTGAGGGGGTAGGGTTTCTGAGTGTTGATGTCATTGTCACTGTTTTTGTGAGGGAGGGGGTAGGGTTTCTGAGTTTTGATGTCATTGTCACTGTTTTTGTGAGGGAGGGGGTAGGGTTTCTGAGTTTTGATGTCATTGTCACTGTTTTTGTGAGGGAGGGGGTAGGGTTTCTGAGTGTTGATGTCATTGTCTGTTTTTGTGAGGGAGGGGGTAGGGTTTCTGAGTGTTGATGTCATTGTCACTGTTTTTGTGAGGGAGGGGGTAGGGTTTCTGAGTGTTGATGTCATTGTCACTGTTTTTGTGAGGGAGGGTGTAGGGTTTCTGAGTTTTGATGTCATGGTCACTGTTTTTGTGAGGGAGGGGGTAGGGTTTCTGAGTGTTGATGTCATTGTCACTGTTTTTGTGACGGAGGGGGTAGGGTTTCTGAGTGTTGATGTCATTGTCACTGTTTTTGTGAGGGAGGGGGTAGGGTTTCTGAGTGTTGATGTCATTGTCACTGTTTTTGTGAGGGAGGTGGTAGGGTTTCTGAGTGTTGATGTCATTGTCTCTGTTTTTGTGACGGAGGGTGTAGGGTTTCTGAGTTTTGATGTCATTGTCACTGTTTTTGTGCGGGAGGGGGTAGGGTTTCTGAGTGTTGATGTCATTGTCACTGTTTTTGTGAGTGAGGGGGTAGGGTTTCTGAGTGTTGATGTCATTGTCACTGTTTTTGTGAGTGAGGGGGTAGGGTTTCTGAGTGTTGATGTCATTGTCACTGTTTTTGTGAGGGAGGGGGTAGGGTTTCTGAGTGTTGATGTCAATGTCACTGTTTTTGTGAGGGAGGGGGTAGGGTTTTTCAGTGGATGTCATTGTCACTGTTTTTGTGACCGAGGGGGTAGGGTTTCTGAGTGTTGATGTCATTGTCACTGTTTTTGTGAGGGAGGGGTTAGGGTTTCTGAGTGTTGATGTCATTGTCACTGTTTTTGTGAGTGAGGGGGTAGGGTTTCTGAGTTTTGATGTCATTGTCACTGTTTTTGTGAGGGAGGGGGTAGGTTTCTGAGTTTTGATGTCATTGTCACTGTTTTTGTGAGGCAGGGGGTAGGGTTTCTGAGAGTTGATGTCATTGTCACTGTTTTTGTGAGGGAGGGGGTAGGGTTTATGAGTGTTGATGTCATTGTCACTGTTTTTGTGAGGGAGGGTGTGCGGTTTCTGAGTGTTGATGTCATTGTCACTGTTTTTGTGAGGGAGGGGGTAGGGTTTCTGAGTGTTGATGTCATTGTCACTGTTTTTGTGAGTGAGGGGGTAGGGTTTCTGAGTGTTGATGTCATTGTCACTGTTTTTGTGAGGGAGGGTGTGCGGTTTCTGAGTGTTGATGTCATTGTCACTGTTTTTGTGAGGGAGGGTGTGCGGTTTCTGAGTGTTGATGTCATTGTCACTGTTTTTGTGAGTGAGGGGGTAGGGTTTCTGAGTGTTGATGTCATTGTCACTGTTTTTGTGAGGGAGGGGGTAGGGTTTCTGAGTTTTGATGTCATTGTCACTGTTTTGGTGAGTGAGGGGGTAGGGTTTCTGTGTGTTGATGTCAATGTCACTGTTTTTGTGAGTGAGGGGGTAGGGTTTCTGAGTGTTGATGTCATTGTCACTGTTTTTGTGAGGGAGGGGGTAGGGTTTCTGAGTGTTGATGTCATTGTCACTGTTTTTGTGAGGGGGGTAGGGTTTCTGAGTGTTGATGTCATTGTCACTGTTTTTGTGAGGGAGGTGGTAGGGTTTCTGAGTGTTGATGTCATTGTCACTGTTTTTGAGAGGGAGGGGGTAGGGTTTTTCAGTGGATGTCATTGTCACTGTTTTTGTGACGGAGGGGGTAGGGTTTCTGAGTGTTGATGTCATTGTCACTGTTTTTGTGAGGGATGGGTAGGGTTTCTGAGTGTTGATGTCATTGTCACTGTTTTTGTGAGGGAGGGGGTAGGGTTTCTGAGTGTTGATATCATTGTCACTGTTTTTGTGAGGGAGGGGGTAGGGTTTCTGAGTTTTGATGTCATTGTCACTGTTTTTGTGAGGGAGGGGGTAGGGTTTCTGAGTGTTGATGTCATTGTCACTGTTTTTGTGAGGGAGGGGGTATGGTTTCTGAGTGTTGATATCATTGTCACTGTTTTTGTGAGGGAGGGGGTAGGGTTTCTGAGTGTTGATGTCATTGTCACTGTTTTTGTGCGGGAGGGGGTAGGGTTTCTGAGTGTTGATGTCATTGTCACTGTTTTGGTGAGTGAGGGGGTAGGGTTTCTGAGTTTTGATGTCATTGTCACTGTTTTTGTGAGGGAGGGGGTAGGGTTTCTGAGTGTTGATGTCATTGTCACTGTTTTTGTGAGGGAGGGGGTAGGGTTTCTGAGTGTTGATGTCATTGTCACTGTTTTTGTGAGGGAGGGTGTATGGTTTCTGAGTTTTGATGTCATTGTCACTGTTTTTGTGAGGGAGGGGGTAGGGTTTCTGAGTGTTGATGTCATGGTCACTGGTTTTGTGAGTGAGGGGGTAGGGTTTCTGAGTGTTGATGTCATGGTCACTGTTTTTGTGAGGGAGGTGGTAGGGTTTCTGAGTGTTGATGTCATTGTCACTGTTTTTGTGAGGGAGGGGGTAGGGTTTCTGAGTGTTGATGTCATTGTCACTGTTTTTGTGAGTGAGGGGGTAGGGTTTCTGAGTGTTGATGTCATGGTCACTGTTTTTGTGAAGGAGGTGGTAGGGTTTCTGAGTGTTGATGTCATTGTCACTGTTTTTGTGAGGGAGGGGGTAGGGTTTCTGAGTGTTGATGTCATTGTCACTGTTTTTGTGAGGGAGGGGGTAGGGTTTCTGAGTGTTGATGTCATTGTCACTGTTTTTGTGAGGGAGGGGGTAGGGTTTCTGAGTGTTGATGTCATTGTCACTGTTTTTGTGAGTGAGGGGGTAGGGTTTCTGAGTGTTGATGTCATTGTCACTGTTTTTGTGAGGGAGGGGGTAGGGTTTCTGAGTGTTGATGTCATTGTCACTGTTTTTGTGAGGGAGGGTGTGCGGTTTCTGAGTGTTGATGTCATTGTCACTGTTTTTGTGAGGGAGGGGGTAGGGTTTCTGAGTGTTGATGTCATTGTCACTGTTTTTGTGAGTGAGGGGGTAAGGTTTCTGAGTGTTGATGTCATTGTCACTGTTTTGGTGAGTGAGGGGGTAGGGTTTCTGTGTGTTGATGTCAATGTCACTGTTTTTGTGAGGGAGGGGGTAGGGTTTCTGAGTTTTGATGTCATTGTCACTGTTTTTGAGAGGGAGGGGTTAGGGTTTTTCAGTGGATGTCATTGTCACTGTTTTTGTGAGGGAGGGGGTAGGGTTTCTGAGTGTTGATGTCATTGTCACTGTTTTTGTGAGGGATGGGTAGGGTTTCTGAGTGTTGATGTCATTGTCACTGTTTTTGTGAGGGAGGGGGTAGGGTTTCTGAGTGTTGATATCATTGTCACTGTTTTTGTGAGGGAGGGGGTAGGGTTTCTGAGTTTTGATGTCATTGTCACTGTTTTTGTGAGGGAGGGGGTAGGGTTTCTGAGGGTTGATGTCATTGTCACTGTTTTTGTGAGGGAGGGGGTAGGGTTTCTGAGTGTTGATATCATTGTCACTGTTTTTGTGAGGGAGGGGGTAGGGTTTCTGAGTTTTGATGTCATTGTCACTGTTTTTGTGAGGGAGGGGGTAGGGTTTCTGAGTGTTGATGTCATTGTCACTGTTTTTGTGAGGGAGGGGGTAGGGTTTCTGAGTTTTGATGTCATTGTCACTGTTTTTGTGAGGGAGGGGGTAGGGTTTCTGAGTGTTGATGTCATTGTCACTGTTTTTGTGAGGGAGGGGGTAGGGTTTCTGAGTGTTGATATCATTGTCACAGTTTTTGTGAGTGAGGGGGTAGGGTTTCTGAGTGTTGATGTCATTGTCACTGTTTTTGTGCGGGAGGGGGTAGGGTTTCTGAGTGTTGATGTCATTGTCACTGTTTTGGTGAGTGAGGGGGTAGGGTTTCTGAGTTTTGATGTCATTGTCACTGTTTTTGTGAGGGAGGGGGTAGGGTTTTTCAGTGGATGTCATTGTCACTGTTTTTGTGACGGAGGGGGTAGGGTTTCTGAGTGTTGATGTCATTGTCACTGTTTTTGTGAGGGAGGGGGTAGGGTTTCTGAGTGTTGATGTCATTGTCACTGTTTTTGTGAGGGAGGGGGTAGGGTTTCTGAGTGTTGATGTCATTGTCACTGTTTTGGTGAGTGAGGGTGTGCGGTTTCTGAGTGTTGATGTCATTGTCACTGTTTTTGTGAGGGCGGTGGTAGGGTTTCTGAGTGTTGATGTCATTGTCACTGTTTTTGTGAGGGAGGGTGTATGGTTTCTGAGTTTTGATGTCATTGTCACTGTTTTTGTGAGGGAGGGGTAGGGTTTCTGAGTTTTGATGTCATTGTCACTGTTTTTGTGAGGGAGGGGGTAGGGTTTCTGAGTGTTGATGTCATTGTCACTGTTTTTGTGAGGGTGGGGGTAGGGTTTCTGAGTGTTGATGTCATTGTCACTGTTTTTGTGAGGGAGGCGGTAGGGTTTCTGAGTGTTGATGTCATTGTCACTGTTTTTGTGATGGAGGGGGTAGGGTTTCTGAGTGTTGATGTCATTGTCACTGTTTTTGTGAGGGAGGGGGTAGGGTTTCTGAGTGTTGATGTCATTGTCACTGTTTTTGTGAGGGAGGGGGTAGGGTTTCTGAGTGTTGATGTCATTGTCACTGTTTTTGTGAGTGAGGGGGTAGGGTTTCTGAGTGTTGATGTCATGGTCACTGTTTTCGTGAGGGAGGGGGTAGGGTTTCTGAGTGTTGATGTCATTGTCACTGTTTTTGTGAGGGAGGGGGTAGGGTTTCTGAGTTTTGATGTCATTGTCACTGTTTTCGTGAGGGAGGGGGTAGGGTTTCTGAGTTTTGATGTCATTGTCACTGTTTTTGTGAGGGAGGGGGTAGGGTTTCTGAGTGTTGATGTCATTGTCACTGTTTTTGTGAGGGAGGGGGTAGGGTTTCTGAGAGTTGATGTCATTGTCACTGTTTTTGTGAGGGAGGGTGTATGGTTTCTGAGTGTTGATGTCATTGTCACTGTTTTTGTGAGGGAGGGGGTAGGGTTTCTGAGTGTTGATGTCATGGTCACTGTTTTTGTGAGGGAGGGGGTAGGGTTTCTGAGTGTTGATGTCATTGTCACTGTTTTTGTGACGGAGGGGGTAGGGTTTCTGAGTGTTGATGTCATTATCACTGTTTTTGTGAGGGAGGGGGTAGGGTTTCTGAGTGTTGATGTCATTGTCACTGTTTTTGTGAGGGAGGTGGTAGGGTTTCTGAGTGTTGATGTCATTGTCACTGTTTTTGTGACGGAGGGTGTAGGGTTTCTGAGTTTTGATGTCATTGTCACTGTTTTTGTGCGGGAGGGGGTAGGGTTTCTGAGTGTTGATGTCATTGTCACTGTTTTTGTGAGTGAGGGGGTAGGGTTTCTGAGTGTTGATGTCATTGTCACTGTTTTTGTGAGTGAGGGGGTAGGGTTTCTGAGTGTTGATGTCATTGTCACTGTTTTTGTGAGGGAGGGGGTAGGGTTTCTGAGTGTTGATGTCAATGTCACTGTTTTTGTGAGGGAGGGGGTAGGGTTTTTCAGTGGATGTCATTGTCACTGTTTTTGTGAGGGAGGGGGTAGGGTTTCTGAGTGTTGATGTCATTGTCACTGTTTTTGTGAGGGAGGGGGTAGGGTTTCTGAGTTTTGATGTCATTGTCACTGTTTTTGTGAGGGAGGGGGTAGGGTTTCTGAGTGTTGATGTCATTGTCACTGTTTTTGTGAGGGAGGGGGTAGGGTTTCTGAGAGTTGATGTCATTGTCACTGTTTTTGTGAGGGAGGGGGTAGGGTTTCTGAGTGTTGATGTCATTGTCACTGTTTTTGTGAGGGAGGGGGTAGGGTTTCTGAGTGTTGATGTCATTGTCACTGTTTTTGTGAGGGAGGGGGTAGGGTTTCTGAGTGTTGATGTCATTGTCACTGTTTTTGTGAGTGAGGGGGTAAGGTTTCTGAGTGTTGATGTCATTGTCACTGTTTTGGTGAGTGAGGGGGTAGGGTTTCTGTGTTTTGATGTCATTGTCACTGTTTTTGAGAGGGAGGGGGTAGGGTTTTTCAGTGGATGTCATTGTCACTGTTTTTGTGAGGGAGGGGGTAGGGTTTCTGAGTGTTGATGTCATTGTCACTGTTTTTGTGAGGGATGGGTAGGGTTTCTGAGTGTTGATGTCATTGTCACTGTTTTTGTGAGGGAGGGGGTAGGGTTTCTGAGTGTTGATATCATTGTCACTGTTTTTGTGAGGGAGGGGGTAGGGTTTCTGAGTTTTGATGTCATTGTCACTGTTTTTGTGAGGGAGGGGGTAGGGTTTCTGAGGGTTGATGTCATTGTCACTGTTTTTGTGAGGGAGGGGGTAGGGTTTCTGAGTGTTGATATCATTGTCACTGTTTTTGTGAGGGAGGGGGTAGGGTTTCTGAGTGTTGATGTCATTGTCACTGTTTTTGTGAGGGAGGGGGTAGGGTTTCTGAGTTTTGATGTCATTGTCACTGTTTTTGTGAGGGAGGGGGTAGGGTTTTTCAGTGGATGTCATTGTCACTGTTTTTGTGAGGGAGGGGGTAGGGTTTCTGAGTGTTGATGTCATTGTCACTGTTTTTGTGAGGGAGGGGGTAGGGTTTCTGAGTGTTGATGTCATTGTCACTGTTTTTGTGAGGGAGGGGGTAGGGTTTCTGAGTGTTGATGTTATTGTCACTGTTTTTGTGAGGGAGGGTGTGCGGTTTCTGAGTGTTGATGTCATTGTCACTGTTTTTGTGAGGGCGGTGGTAGGGTTTCTGAGTGTTGATGTCAGTGTCACTTTTTTTGTGAGGAATGGGTAGGGTTTCTGAGTATTGATGTCAGTGTCACTTTTTTTGTGAGGGAGGGGTAGGGTTTCTGAGTTTTGATGTCATTGTCACTGTTTTTGTGACGGAGGGGGTAGGGTTTCTGAGTTTTGATGTCATTGTCACGGTTTTTGTGAGGGAGGGGGTAGGGTTTCTGAGTGTTGATGTCATTGTCACTGTTTTTGTGAGGGATGGGTAGGGTTTCTGAGTTTTGATGTCATTGTCACTGTTTTTGTGAGGGAGGGGGTAGGGTTTCTGAGAGTTGATGTCATTGTCACTGTTTTTGTGAGGGAGGGGGTAGGGTTTCTGAGTGTTGATGTCATTGTCACTGTTTTTGTGAGGGTGGGGGTAGGGTTTCTGAGTGTTGATGTCATTGTCACTGTTTTTGTGAGGGAGGCGGTAGGGTTTCTGAGTGTTGATGTCATTGTCACTGTTTTTGTGATGGAGGGGGTAGGGTTTCTGAGTGTTGATGTCATTGTCACTGTTTTTGTGAGGGAGGGGGTAGGGTTTCTGAGTGTTGATGTCATTGTCACTGTTTGTGTGAGGGAGGGGGTAGGGTTTTTGTGTGTTGATGTCATTGTCACTGTTCTTGTGAGGGAGTGGGTAGGGTTTCTGAGTGTTGATGTCATTGTCACTGTTTTTGTGAGGGATGGGTAGGGTTTCTGAGTTTTGATGTCATTGTCACTGTTTTTGTGAGGGAGGGGGTAGGGTTTTTCAGTGGATGTCATTGTCACTGTTTTTGTGAGGGAGGGGGTAGGGTTTCTGAGAGTTGATGTCATTGTCACTGTTTTTGTGAGGGAGGGGGTAGGGTTTCTGAGTGTTGATGTCATTGTCACTGTTTTTGTGAGGGAGGGGGTAGGGTTTCTGAGTTTTGATGTCATTGTCACTGTTTTTGTGAGGGAGGGGGTAGGGTTTCTGAGTGTTGATGTCATTGTCACTGTTTTTGTGAGGGAGGTGGTAGGGTTTCTGAGTGTTGATGTCATTGTCACTGTTTTTGTGAGTGAGGGGGTAGGGTTTCTGAGTTTTGATGTCATGGTCACTGTTTTTGAGAGGGAGGGGGTAGGGTTTTTCAGTGGATGTCATTGTCACTGTTTTTGTGACGGAGGGGGTAGGGTTTCTGAGTGTTGATGTCATTGTCACTGTTTTTGTGAGGGATGGGTAGGGTTTCTGAGTGTTGATGTTATTGTCACTGTTTTTGTGAGGGAGGGTGTGCGGTTTCTGAGTGTTGATGTCATTGTCACTGTTTTTGTGAGGGCGGTGGTAGGGTTTCTGAGTGTTGATGTCATTGTCACTGTTTTTGTGAGGGAGGGTGTATGGTTTCTGAGTTTTGATGTCATTGTCACTGTTTTTGTGAGGGAGGGGTAGGGTTTCTGAGTTTTGATGTCATTGTCACTGTTTTTGTGAGGGAGGGGGTAGGGTTTCTGAGTGTTGATGTCATTGTCACTGTTTTTGTGAGGGTGGGGGTAGGGTTTCTGAGTGTTGATGTCATTGTCACTGTTTTTGTGAGGGAGGCGGTAGGGTTTCTGTGTGTTGATGTCATTGTCACTGTTTTTGTGATGGAGGGGGTAGGGTTTCTGAGTGTTGATGTCATTGTCACTGTTTTTGTGAGGGAGGGGGTAGGGTTTCTGAGTGTTGATGTCATTGTCACTGTTTGTGTGAGGGAGGGGGTAGGGTTTTTGTGTGTTGATGTCATTGTCACTGTTCTTGTGAGGGAGGGGGTAGGGTTTCTGAGTGTTGATGTCATTGTCACTGTTTTTGTGAGGGAGGGGGTAGGGTTTCTGAGTGTTGATGTCATTGTCACTGTTTTTGTGAGGGAGGGGGTAGGGTTTCTGAGTGTTGATGTCATTGTCACTGTTTTTGTGAGGGAGGGGGTAGGGTTTCTGAGTGTTGATGTCATTGTCACTGTTTTTGTGAGGGAGGGGGTATGGTTTCTGAGTGTTGATGTCATTGTCACTGTTTTTGTGAGGGAGGGGGTAGGGTTTCTGAGTGTTGATGTCATTGTCACTGTTTTTGTGAGGGATGGGTAGGGTTTCTGAGTTTTGATGTCATTGTCACTGTTTTTGTGAGGGAGGGGGTAGGGTTTCTGAGTGTTGATGTCATTGTCACTGTTTTTGTGAGGGATGGGTAGGGTTTCTGAGTTTTGATGTCATTGTCACTGTTTTTGTGAGGGAGGGGGTAGGGTTTTTCAGTGGATGTCATTGTCACTGTTTTTGTGAGGGAGGGGGTAGGGTTTCTGAGAGTTGATGTCATTGTCACTGTTTTTGTGAGGGAGGGGGTAGGGTTTCTGAGTGTTGATGTCATTGTCACTGTTTTTGTGAGGGTGGGGGTAGGGTTTCTGAGTGTTGATGTCATTGTCACTGTTTTTGTGAGGGAGGCGGTAGGGTTTCTGAGTGTTGATGTCATTGTCACTGTTTTTGTGATGGAGGGGGTAGGGTTTCTGAGTGTTGATGTCATTGTCACTGTTTTTGTGAGGGAGGTGGTAGGGTTTCTGAGTGTTGATGTCATTGTCACTGTTATTGTGAGGGAGGGGGTAGGGTTTCTGAGTGTTGATGTCATTGTCACTGTTGTTGTGAGGGAGGGTGTAGGGTTTCTGAGTGTTGATGTCATTGTCACTGTTTTTGTGAGGGAGGGGGTAGGGTTTCTGAGTGTTGATGTCATTGTCACTGTTTTTGTGAGGGAGGGGGTAGGGTTTCTGAGTGTTGATGTCATTGTCACTGTTTTTGTGAGGGAGGGGGTAGGGTTTCTGAGTGTTGATGTCATTGTCACTGTTCTTGTGAGGGAGTGGGTAGGGTTTCTGAGTGTTGATGTCATTGTCACTGTTTTTGTGAGGGAGGGGGTAGGGTTTCTGAGTGTTGATGTCATTGTCACTGTTTTTGTGAGGGATGGGTAGGGTTTCTGAGTTTTGATGTCATTGTCACTGTTTTTGTGAGGGAGGGGGTAGGGTTTCTGAGTGTTGATGTCATTGTCACTGTTTGTGTGACGGAGGGGGTAGGGTTTTTGTGTGTTGATGTCATTGTCACTGTTCTTGTGAGGGAGTGGGTAGGGTTTCTGAGTGTTGATGTCATTGTCACTGTTTTTGTGAGGGATGGGTAGGGTTTCTGAGTGTTGATGTCATTGTCACTGTTTTTGTGAGGGATGGGTAGGGTTTCTGAGTTTTGATGTCATTGTCACTGTTTTTGTGAGGGAGGGGGTAGGGTTTCTGAGTGTTGATGTCATTGTCACTGTTTTTGTGAGGGAGGGGGTAGGGTTTCTGAGAGTTGATGTCATTGTCACTGTTTTTGTGAGGGAGGGGGTAGGGTTTCTGAGTGTTGATGTCATTGTCACTGTTTTTGTGAGGGTGGGGGTAGGGTTTCTGAGTGTTGATGTCATTGTCACTGTTTTTGTGAGGGAGGCGGTAGGGTTTCTGAGTGTTGATGTCATTGTCACTGTTTTTGTGATGGAGGGGGTAGGGTTTCTGAGTGTTGATGTCATTGTCACTGTTTTTGTGAGGGAGGGGGTAGGGTTTCTGAGTGTTGATGTCATTGTCACTGTTTGTGTGAGGGAGGGGGTAGGGTTTCTGAGTGTTGATGTCATTGTCACTGTTTTTGTGAGGGATGGGTAGGGTTTCTGAGTTTTGATGTCATTGTCACTGTTTTTGTGAGGGATGGGTAGGGTTTCTGAGTTTTGATGTCATTGTCACTGTTTTTGTGAGGGAGGGGGTAGGGTTTCTGAGAGTTGATGTCATTGTCACTGTTTTTGTGAGGGAGGGGGTAGGGTTTCTGAGTGTTGATGTCATTGTCACTGTTTTTGTGAGGGAGGGGGTAGGGTTTCTGAGTTTTGATGTCATTGTCACTGTTTTTGTGAGGGAGGGGGTAGGGTTTCTGAGTGTTGATGTCATTGTCACTGTTTTTGTGAGGGAGGTGGTAGGGTTTCTGAGTGTTGATGTCATTGTCACTGTTTTTGTGAGTGAGGGTGTAGGGTTTCTGAGTTTTGATGTCATTGTCACTGTTTTTGAGAGGGAGGGGGTAGGGTTTTTCAGTGGATGTCATTGTCACTGTTTTTGTGACGGAGGGGGTAGGGTTTCTGAGTGTTGATGTCATTGTCACTGTTTTTGTGAGGGATGGGTAGGGTTTCTGAGTGTTGATGTTATTGTCACTGTTTTTGTGAGGGAGGGTGTGCGGTTTCTGAGTGTTGATGTCATTGTCACTGTTTTTGTGAGGGCGGTGGTAGGGTTTCTGAGTGTTGATGTCATTGTCACTGTTTTTGTGAGGGAGGGAGTATGGTTTCTGAGTTTTGATGTCATTGTCACTGTTTTTGTGAGGGAGGGGTAGGGTTTCTGAGTTTTGATGTCATTGTCACTGTTTTTGTGAGGGAGGGGGTAGGGTTTCTGAGTGTTGATGTCATTGTCACTGTTTTTGTGAGGGAGGGGGTAGGGTTTCTGAGTATTGATGTCATTGTCACTGTTTTTGTGAGGGAGGGGGTAGGGTTTCTGAGTGTTGATGTCATTGTCACTGTTTTTGTGAGTGAGGGGGTAGGGTTTCTGAGTGTTGATGTCATTGTCACTGTTTTTGTGAGGGTGGGGGTAGGGTTTCTGAGTGTTGATGTCATTGTCACTGTTTTTGTGAGGGAGGGGGTAGGGTTTCTGAGTGTTGATGTCATTGTCACTGTTTGTGTGAGGGAGGGGGTAGGGTTTTTGTGTGTTGATGTCATTGTCACTGTTTGTGTGAGGGAGGGGGTAGGGTTTTTGTGTGTTGATGTCATTGTCACTGTTCTTGTGAGGGAGTGGGTAGGGTTTCTGAGTGTTGATGTCATTGTCACTGTTTTTGTGAGGGATGGGTAGGGTTTCTGAGTTTTGATGTCATTGTCACTGTTTTTGTGAGGGAGGGGGTAGGGTTTTTCAGTGGATGTCATTGTCACTGTTTTTGTGAGGGAGGGAGTAGGGTTTCTGAGAGTTGATGTCATTGTCACTGTTTTTGTGAGGGAGGGGGTAGGGTTTCTGAGTGTTGATGTCATTGTCACTGTTTTTGTGAGGGTGGGGGTAGGGTTTCTGAGTGTTGATGTCATTGTCACTGTTTTTGTGAGGGAGGCGGTAGGGTTTCTGAGTGTTGATGTCATTGTCACTGTTTTTGTGATGGAGGGGGTAGGGTTTCTGAGTGTTGATGTCATTGTCACTGTTTTTGTGAGGGAGGGGGTAGGGTTTCTGAGTGTTGATGTCATTGTCACTGTTTGTGTGAGGGAGGGGGTAGGGTTTTTGTGTGTTGATGTCATTGTCACTGTTCTTGTGAGGGAGTGGGTAGGGTTTCTGAGTGTTGATGTCATTGTCACTGTTTTTGTGAGGGATGGGTAGGGTTTCTGAGTTTTGATGTCATTGTCACTGTTTTTGTGAGGGAGGGGGTAGGGTTTTTCAGTGGATGTCATTGTCACTGTTTTTGTGAGGGAGGGGGTAGGGTTTCTGAGAGTTGATGTCATTGTCACTGTTTTTGTGAGGGAGGGGGTAGGGTTTCTGAGTGTTGATGTCATTGTCACTGTTTTTGTGAGGGAGGGGGTAGGGTTTCTGAGTTTTGATGTCATTGTCACTGTTTTTGTGAGGGAGGGGGTAGGGTTTCTGAGTGTTGATGTCATTGTCACTGTTTTTGTGAGGGAGGTGGTAGGGTTTCTGAGTGTTGATGTCATTGTCACTGTTTTTGTGAGTGAGGGGGTAGGGTTTCTGAGTTTTGATGTCATTGTCACTGTTTTTGAGAGGGAGGGGGTAGGGTTTTTCAGTGGATGTCATTGTCACTGTTTTTGTGACGGAGGGGGTAGGGTTTCTGAGTGTTGATGTCATTGTCACTGTTTTTGTGAGGGATGGGTAGGGTTTCTGAGTGTTGATGTCATTGTCACTGTTTTTGTGAGGGAGGGGGTAGGGTTTCTGAGTGTTGATGTCATTGTCACTGTTTTTGTGAGGGAGGGGGTAGGGTTTCTGAGTGTTGATGTCATTGTCACTGTTTTTGTGAGGGAGGGGGTAGGGTTTCTGAGTTTTGATGTCATTGTCACTGTTTTTGTGAGGGATGGGTAGGGTTTCTGAGTGTTGATGTCATTGTCACTGTTTTTGTGAGGGAGGGGGTAGGGTTTCTGAGTGTTGATGTCATTGTCACTGTTTTTGTGAGGGAGGGGGTAGGGTTTCTGAGTGTTGATGTCATTGTCACTGTTTTTGTGAGGGAGGGGGTAGGGTTTCTGAGTGTTGATGTCACTGTCACTGTTTTGGTGAGGGAGGGGGTAGGGTTTCTGAGTGTTGATGTCATTGTCACTGTTTTTGTGAGGGAGGGCGTAGGGTTTCTGAGTGTTGATGTCATTGTCACTGTTTTTGTCAGGGAGGGGGTAGGGTTTCTGAGTTTTGATGTCATTGTCACTGTTTTTGTGAGGGAGGGGGTAGGGTTTCTGAGTTTTGATGTCATTGTCACTGTTTTTGTGAGGGATGGGTAGGGTTTCTGAGTGTTGATGTCATTGTCACTGTTTTTGTGAGGGAGGTGGTAGGGTTTCTGAGTGTTGATGTCATTGTCACTGTTTTTGTGAGGGAGGGAGTAGGGTTTCTGAGTGTTGATGTCATTGTCACTGTTTTTGTGAGGGAGGGTGTATGATTTCTGAGTTTTGATGTCATTGTCACTGTTTTTGTGAGGGAGGGGGTAGGGTTTTTGAGTGTTGATGTCATTGTCACTGTTTTTGTGAGGGAGGGGGTAGGGTTTCTGAGTGTTGATGTCATTGTCACTGTTTTTGTGAGGGAGGGGGTAGGGTTTCTGAGTGTTGATGTCATTGTCACTGTTTTTGTGAGGGAGGGGTAGGGTTTCTGAGTGTTGATGTCATTGTCACTGTTTTTGTGAGGGAGGGGGTAGGGTTTTTGAGTGTTGATGTCATTGTCACTGTTTTTGTGAGGGAGGGGGTAGGGTTTCTGAGTGTTGATGTCGTCACTGTTTTTGTGAGGGAGGGGGTAGGGTTTCTGAGTGTTGATGTCATTGTCACTGTTTTTGTGAGTGAGGGGGTAGGGTTTCTGAGTGTTGATGTCATTGTCACTGTTTTTGTGAGGGAGGGGGTAGGGTTTCTGAGTTTTGATGTCATTGTCACTGTTTTTGTGATGGAGGGGTTAGGGTTTCTGAGTGTTGATGTCATTGTCACTGTTTTTGTGAGGGGGGTAGGGTTTCTGCGTTTTGATGTCATTGTCACTGTTTTTGTGAGGGAGGGGGTAGGGTTTCTGAGTGTTGATGTCATTGTCACTGTTTTTGTGAGGGAGGGCGTAGGTTTTCTGAGTGTTGATGTCATTGTCACTGTTTTTGTGAGGGAGGGAGTAGGGTTTCTGAGTGTTGATGTCATTGTCACTGTTTTTGTGAGGGAGGGGGTAGGGTTTCTGAGTGTTGATGTCGTCACTGTTTTTGTGAGGGAGGGGGTAGGGTTTCTGAGTGTTGATGTCATTGTCACTGTTTTTGCGATGGAGGGGGTAGGGTTTATGAGTGTTGATGTCATTGTCACTGTTTTTGTGAGGGAGGGAGTAGGGTTTCTGAGTGTTGATGTCATTGTCACTGTTTTTGTGAGCGAGGGGGTAGGGTTTCTGAGTGTTGATGTCATTGTCACTGTTTTTGTGAGGGAGGGGGTAGGGTTTCTGAGTGTTGATGTCATTGTCACTGTTTTTGTGAGGGAGGGGGTAGGGTTTCTGAGTGTTGATGTCATTGTCACTGTTTTTCTGAGGGACGGGGTAGGGTTTCTGAGTGTTGATGTCATTGTCACTGTTTTTGTGAGTGAGGGGGTAGGTTTTCTGAGTGTTGATGTCATGGTCACTGTTTTTGTGAGGGAGGGGGTAGGGTTTCTGAGTGTTGATGTCATTGTCACTGTTTTTGTGAGGGAGGGTGTAGGGTTTCTGAGTGTTGATGTCATTGTCACTGTTTTTGTGAGGGAGGGGGTAGGGTTTCTGAGTGTTGATATCATTGTCACTGTTTTTGTGAGGGATGGGTAGGGTTTCTGAGTGTTGATGTCATTGTCTGTTTTTGTGAGGGAGGTGGTAGGGTTTCTGAGTGTTGATGTCATTGTCACTGTTTTTGTGAGTGAGGGGGTAGGGTTTCTGAGTGTTGATGTCATTGTCACTGTTTTTGTGAGTGAGGGGGTAGGGTTTCTGAGTGTTGATGTCAATGTCACTGTTTTTGTGAGGGAGGGGGTGGGGTTTCTGAGTGTTGATGTCATTGTCACTGTTTTTGTGAGGGAGGGGGTATGGTTTCTGAGTGTTGATGTCAATGTCACTGTTTTTGTGAGGGAGGGGGTAGGGTTTCTGAGTTTTGATGTCATTGTCACTGTTTTTGTGAGGGAGGGGGTAGGGTTTCTGAGTGTTGATATCATTGTCACTGTTTTTGTGAGGGAGGGGGTAGGGTTTCTGAGTGTTGATGTCATTGTCACTGTTTTTGTGAGGGAGGGGGTAGGGTTTCTGAGTGTTGATGTCATTGTCACTGTTTTTGTGAGGGAGGGGGTAGGGTTTCTGAGTGTTGATGTCATTGTCACTGTTTTTGTGAGGGAGGGAGTAGGGTTTCTGAGTGTTGATGTCATTGTCACTGTTTTTGTGAGGGAGGGGGTAGGGTTTCTGAGTTTTGATGTCATTGTCACTGTTTTTGTGAGGGAGGGGGTAGGGTTTCTGAGTGTTGATGTCATTGTCACTGTTTTTGTGAGGGAGGGAGTAGGGTTTCTGAGTGTTGATGTCATTGTCACTGTTTTTGTGAGGGAGGGTGTATGATTTCTGAGTTTTGATGTCATTGTCACTGTTTTTGTGAGGGAGGGGGTAGGGTTTCTGAGTGTTGATGTCATTGTCACTGTTTTTGTGAGTGAGGGGGTAGGGTTTCTGAGTGTTGATGTCAATGTCACTGTTTTTGTGAGGGAGGGGGTAGGGTTTCTGAGTGTTGATGTCATTGTCACTGTTTTTGTGAGGGAGGGGGTAGGGTTTTTCAGTGGATGTCATTGTCACTGTTTTTGTGACCGAGGGGGTAGGGTTTCTGAGTGTTGATGTCATTGTCACTGTTTTTGTGAGGGAGTGGGTAGGGTTTCTGAGTGTTGATGTCATTGTCACTGTTTTGGTGAGTGAGGGTGTGCGGTTTCTGAGTGTTGATGTCATTGTCACTGTTTTTGTGAGGGAGGGGGTAGGGTTTCTGAGTGTTGATGTCAATGTCACTGTTTTTGTGAGGGAGGGGGTAGGGTTTCTGAGTGTTGATGTCATTGTCACTGTTTTTGTGAGGGAGGGGGTAGGGTTTCTGAGTGTTGATGTCATTGTCACTGTTTTTGTGAGGGAGGGGGTAGGGTTTCTGAGTGTTGATGTCATTGTCACTGTTTTTGTGAGGGAGGGGGTAGGGTTTCTGAGTGTTGATGTCATTGTCACTGTTTTTGTGAGTGAGGGGGTAGGGTTTCTGAGTGTTGATGTCATTGTCACTGTTTTTGTGAGTGAGGGGGTAGGGTTTCTGAGTGTTGATGTCAATGTCACTGTTTTTGTGAGGGAGGGGGTAGGGTTTCTGAGTGTTGATGTCATTGTCACTGTTTTTGTGAGGGAGGGGGTAGGGTTTTTCAGTGGATGTCATTGTCACTGTTTTTGTGACCGAGGGGGTAGGGTTTCTGAGTGTTGATGACATTGTCACTGTTTTTGTGAGGGAGTGGGTAGGGTTTCTGAGTGTTGATGTCATTGTCACTGTTTTTGTGAGGGAGGGGGTAGGGTTTCTGAGTGTTGATGTCATTGTCACTGTTTTTGTGAGGGAGGGGGTAGGGTTTCTGAGTGTTGATGTCAATGTCACTGTTTTTGTGAGGGAGGGGGTAGGGTTTCTGAGTTTTGATGTCATTGTCACTGTTTTTGAGAGGGAGGGGGTAGGGTTTTTCAGTGGATGTCATTGTCACTGTTTTTGTGAGGGTGGGGGTAGGGTTTCTGAGTTTTGATGTCATTGTCACTGTTTTTGTGAGGGAGGGGGTAGGGTTTCTGAGTGTTGATGTCATTGTCACTGTTTTTGTGAGGGAGGGGGTAGGGTTTCTGAGTGTTGATGTCATTGTCACTGTTTTTGTGAGGGAGGGGGTAGGGTTTCTGAGTGTTGATGTCATTGTCACTGTTTTTGTGAGGGAGGGTGTGCGGTTTCTGAGTGTTGATGTCATTGTCACTGTTTTTGTGAGGGAGGGGGTAGGGTTTCTGAGTGTTGATATCATTGTCACTGTTTTTGTGAGGGAGGGGGTAGGGTTTCTGAGTGTTGATGTCAATGTCACTGTTTTTGTGAGGGAGGGAGTAGGGTTTCTGAGTGTTGATGTCATTGTCACTGTTGTTGTGAGTGAGGGCGTAGGGTTTCTGAGTGTTGATGTCATTGTCACTGTTTTTGTGAGGGAGGGGGTAGGGTTTCTGAGTGTTGATGTCATTGTCACTGTTTTTTTGAGGGAGGGGGTAGGGTTTCTGAGTGTTGATGTCATTGTCACTGTTTTTGTGAGGGAGGGGGTAGGGTTTCTGAGTGTTGATGTCATTGTCACTGTTTTTGTGAGGGAGGGGGTAGGGTTTCTGAGTGTTGATGTCATTGTCACTGTTTTTGTGAGGGAGGGGGTAGGGTTTCTGAGTGTTGATGTCATTGTCACTGTTTTTGTGAGGGAGGGGGTAGGGTTTCTGAGTGTTGATGTCATTGTCACTGTTTTTGTGAGGGAGGGGGTAGGGTTTCTGAGTGTTGATGTCATTGTCACTGTTTTTGTGAGGGAGGGGTTAGGGTTTTTGTGTGTTGATGTCATTGTCACTGTTTTTGCGAGGGAGGGGGTAGGGTTTTTAAGTGTTGATGTCATTGTCACTGTTTTTGTGAGGGGGGTAGGGTTTCTGAGTTTTGATGTCATTGTCACTGTTTTTGTGAGGGAGGGGGTAGGGTTTCTGAGTGTTGAAGTCATTGTCACTGTTTTTGTGAGGGAGTGGGTAGGGTTTCTGAGTGTTGATGTCATTGTCACTGTTTTTGTGAGGGAGGGGGTAGGGTTTCTGAGTGTTGATGTCAATGTCACTGTTTTTGTGAGGGAGGGGGTAGGGTTTCTGAGTTTTGATGTCATTGTCACTGTTTTTGTGAGTGAGGGGGTAGGGTTTCTGAGTGTTGATGTCATTGTCACTGTTTTTGTGAGCGAGGGGGTAGGGTTTCTGAGTGTTGATGTCATTGTCACTGTTTTTGTGAGGGAGGGGGTAGGGTTTCTGAGTGTTGATGTCATTGTCACTGTTTTTGTGAGGGAGGGGGTAGGGTTTCTGAGTGTTGATGTCATTGTCACTGTTTTTGTGAGGGAGGGGGTAGGGTTTCTGAGTTTTGATGTCATTGTCACTGTTTTTGTGAGGGAGGGGGTAGGGTTTTTCAGTGGATGTCATTGTCACTGTTTTTGTGAGGGAGGGTGTATGATTTCTGAGTTTTGATGTCATTGTCACTGTTTTTGTGAGGGAGGGGGTAGGGTTTCTGAGTGTTGATGTCATTGTCACTGTTTTTGTGAGGGAGGGGGTAGGGTTTCTGAGTTTTGATGTCATTGTCACTGTTTTTGTGAGGGAGGGGGTAGGGTTTCTGAGTGTTGATGTCATTGTCACTGTTTTTGTGATGGAGGGGGTAGGGTTTCTGAGTGTTGATGTCATTGTCACTGTTTTTGTGAGGGAGGGGGTAGGGTTTCTGAGTGTTGATGTCATTGTCACTGTTTTTGTGAGGGAGGGGGTAGGGTTTCTGAGTGTTGATGTCATTGTCACTGTTTTTGTGAGGGAGGGGGTAGGGTTTCTGAGTGTTGATGTCATTGTCACTGTTTTTGTGAGGGAGGGGGTAGGGTTTTTGTGTGTTGATGTCATTGTCACTGTTTTTGCGAGGGAGGGGGTAGGGTTTTTGAGTGTTGATGTCATTGTCACTGTTTTTGTGAGGGGGGTAGTGTTTCTGAGTTTTGATGTCATTGTCACTGTTTTTGTGAGGGAGGGGGTAGGGTTTTTGTGTGTTGATGTCATTGTCACTGTTTTTGCGAGGGAGGGGGTAGGGTTTCTGAGTGTTGACGTCATTGTCACTGTTTTTGTGAGGGAGGGGGTAGGGTTTCTGAGTGTTGATGTCATTGTCACTGTTTTTGTGAGGGAGGGGGTAGGGTTTCTGAGTGTTAATGTCATTGTCACTGTTTTTGTGAGGGAATGGGTAGGGTTTCTGAGTGTTGATGTCATTGTCACTGTTTTTGTGAGGGAGGGGGTATGGTTTCTGAGTGTTGATGTCAATGTCACTGTTTTTGTGAGGGAGGGGGTAGGGTTTCTGAGTTTTGATGTCATTGTCACTGTTTTTGTGAGGGAGTCGGTAGGGTTTCTGAGTGTTGATGTCATTGTCACTGTTTTTGTGAGGGAGGGGGTATGGTTTCTGAGTGTTGATGTCATTGTCACTGTTTTTGTGAGGGAGGGGGTAGGGTTTCTGAGTGTTGATGTCATTGTCACTGTTTTTGTGAGGGAGGGGGTAGGGTTTCTGAGTTTTGATGTCATTGTCACTGTTTTAGTGAGGGAGGGGGTAGGGTTTCTGAGTGTTGATGTCATTGTCACTGTTTTTGTGAGGGAGGGGGTATGGTTGAGTGTTGATGTCAATGTCACTGTTTTTGTGAGGGAGGGGGTAGGGTTTCTGAGTGTTGATGTCATTGTCACTGTTTTTGTGCGGGAGGGGGTAGGGTTTCTGAGTTTTGATGTCATTGTCACTGTTTTTGTGAGGGAGGGGGTAGGGTTTTTCAGTGGATGTCATTGTCACTGTTTTTGTGAGGGAGGGGGTAGGGTTTCTGAGTGTTGATGTCATTGTCACTGTTATTGTGAGGGAGGGGGTAGGGTTTCAGAGTGTTGATGTCATTGTCGCTGTTTTTGTGAGGGAGGGGGTATGGTTTCTGAGTGTTGATGTCAATGTCACTGTTTTTGTGAGGGAGGGGGTAGGGTTTCTGAGTTTTGATGTCATTGTCACTGTTTTTGTGAGGCAGGGGGTAGGGTTTATGAGTGTTGATGTCATTGTCACTGTTTTTGTGAGTGAGGGGGTAGGGTTTCTGAGTGTTGATGTCATTGTCACTGTTTTTGTGAGGGTGGGGGTAGGGTTTCTGAGTGTTGATGTCATTGTCACTGTTTTTGTGAGGGAGGGGGTAGGGTTTCTGAGTGTTGATGTCACTCTCACTGTTTTTGTGAGGGGGGGTAGGGTTTCTGAGTGTTGATGTCATTGTCACTGTTTTTGTGAGGGAAGGGTTATGGTTTTTGAGTTTTGCTGTCATTGTCACTGTTTTTGTGAGGGTGGGGGTAGGGTTTCTGAGTGTTGATGTCATTGTCACTGTTTTTGTGAGGGAGGGGGTAGGGTTTCTGAGTGTTGATGTCATTGTCACTGTATTTGTGAGGGAGGGTGTAGGGTTTCTGAGTTTTGATGTCATTGTCACTGTTTTTGGGAGGGAGGGGGTAGGGTTTCTGAGTGTTGATGTCATTGTCACTGTTTTTGTGAGGGAGGGGGTAGGGTTTCTGAGTGTTGATGTCATTGTCACTGTTTTTGTGAGGGAGGGGGTAGGGTTTCTGAGTTTTGATGTCATTGTCACTGTTTTTGTGCGGGAGGGGGTAGGGTTTCTGAGTGTTGAAGTCATTGTCACTGTTTTTGTGACGGAGGGTGTAGGGTTTCTGAGTTTTGATGTCATTGTCACTGTTTTTGTGCGGGAGGGGGTAGGGTTTCTGAGTGTTGATGTCATTGTCACTGTTTTTGTGAGGGAGGGGGTAGGGTTTCTGAGTGTTGATGTCATTGTCACTGTTTTTGTGAGGGAGGGTGTAGGGTTTCTGAGTTTTGATGTCATTGTCACTGTTTTTGTGAGGGAGGGGGTAGGGTTTTTCAGTGGATGTCATTGTCACTGTTTTTGTGAGGGAGGGGGTAGGGTTTCTGAGTGTTGATGTCATTGTCACTGTTTTTGTGAGGGAGGGGTTAGGGTTTCTGAGTGTTGATGTCTGTCACTGTTTTTGTGAGGGAGGGGGTAGGGTTTCTGAGTGTTGATGTCATTGTCACTGTTTTTGTGAGGGAGCGGGTAGGGTTTCTGAGTGTTGATGTCATTGTCACTGTTTTTGTGAGGGAGGGTGTGCGGTTTCTGAGTGTTGATGTCATTGTCACTGTTTTTGTGAGGGAGGGGGTAGGGTTTCTGAGTGTTGATGTCATTGTCACTGTTTTTGTGAGTGAGGGGGTAGGGTTTCTGAGTGTTGATGTCATTGTCACTGTTTTTGTGAGGGAGGGTGTAGGGTTTCTGAGTGTTGATGTCAATGTCACTGTTTTTGTGAGGGAGGGGGTAGGGTTTCTGAGTTTTGATGTCATTGTCACTGTTTTTGTGAGGGAGGGAGTAGGGTTTCTGAGTGTTGATGTCATTGTCACTGTTTTTGTGAGGGAGGGTGTATGGTTTCTGAGTTTTGATGTCATTGTCACTGTTTTTGTGAGGGAGGGGGTAGGGTTTCTGAGTGTTGATGTCATTGTCACTGTTTTTGTGAGGGAGGGAGTAGGGTTTCTGAGTGTTGATGTCATTGTCACTGTTTTTGTGAGGGAGGGGGTAGTGTTTCTGAGTGTTGATGTCATTGTCACTGTTTCTGTGAGGGAGGGGGTAGGGTTTCTGAGTGTTGATGTCACTCTCACTGTTTTTGTGAGGGAGGGGGTAGGGTTTCTGAGTGTTGATCTCATTGTCACTGTTTTTGTGAGGGAGGGGGTAGGGTTTCTGAGTGTTGATGTCACTCTCACTGTTTTTGTGAGGGAGGGGGTAGGGTTTCTGAGTGTTGATCTCATTGTCACTGTTTTTGTGAGGGAGTGGGTAGGGTTTCTGAGTGTTGATGTCATTGTCACTGTTTTTGTGAGGGAGGGGTAGGGTTTCTGAGTGTTGATGTCATTGTCACTGTTTTTGTGAGGGGGGGGTAGGGTTTCTGAGTGTTGATGTCATTGTCACTGTTTTTGTGAGGGAGGGGGTAGGGTTTCTGAGTTTTGATGTCATTGTCACTGTTTTTGTGATGGAGGGGGTAGGGTTTTTGAGTGTTGATGTCATTGTCACTGTTTTTGTGAGGGGGGTAGGGTTTCTGAGTTTTGATGTCATTGTCACTGTTTTTGTGAGGGGGGTAGGGTTTCTGAGTTTTGATGTCATTGTCACTGTTTTTGTGAGGGAGGGAGTAGGGTTTCTGAGTGTTGATGTCATTGTCACTGTTTTTGTGAGGGGGGTAGGGTTTCTGAGTTTTGATGTCATTGTCACTGTTTTTGTGAGGGAGGGAGTAGGGTTTCTGAGTGTTGATGTCATTGTCACTGTTTTTGTGAGGGAAGGGTTAGGGTTTCTGAGTGTTGATGTCATTGTCACTGTTTTTGTGAGGGAGGTGGTAGGGTTTCTGAGTGTTGAAGTCATTGTCACTGTTTTTGTGAGGGAGGGGGTAGGGTTTCTGACTTTTGATGTCATTGTCACTGTTTTTGTGAGTGAGGGGGTAGGGTTTCTGAGTGTTGATGTCATTGTCACTGTTTTTGTGAGGGGGGGTAGGGTTTCTGAGTGTTGATGTCATTGTCACTGTTTTTGTGATGGAGGGGGTAGGGTTTTTGAGTGTTGATGTCATTGTCACTGTTTTTGTGATGGAGGGGGTAGGGTTTCTGAGTTTTGATGTCATTGTCACTGTTTTTGTGATGGAGGGGGTAGGGTTTCTGAGTGTTGATGTCATTGTCACTGTTTTTGTGAGGGAGGGGGTAGGGTTTCTGAGTGTTGAAGTCATTGTCACTGTTTTTGTGAGGGAGGGGGTAGGGTTTCTGAGTTTTGATGTCATTGTCACTGTTTTTGTGAGGGAGGGGGTAGGGTTTCTGAGTTTTGATGTCATTGTCACTGTTTTTGTGATGGAGGGGGTAGGGTTTTTGAGTGTTGATGTCATTGTCACTGTTTTTGTGATGGAGGTGGTAGGGTTTTTGAGTGTTGATGTCATTGTCACAGTTTTTGTGAGGGAAGGGTAGGGTTTCTGAGTGTTGATGTCCTTGTCACTGTTTTTGTGAGTGAGGGGGTAGGGTTTCTGAGTTTTGATGTCATTGTCACTGTTTTTGTGAGGGAGGGGGTAGGGTTTCTGAGTGTTGATGTCAATGTCACTGTTTTTGTGAGGGAGGGGGTAGGGTTTCTGAGTTTTGATGTCATTGTCACTGTTTTTGTGAGGGAAGGGTTATGGTTTTTGAGTGTTGATGTCAATGTCACTGTTTTTGTGAGGGAGGGGGTAGGGTTTCTGAGTTTTGATGTCATTGTCACTGTTTTTGTGAGGGAGTCGGTAGGGTTTCTGAGTGTTGATGTCATTGTCACTGTTTTTGTGAGGGAGGGGGTATGGTTTCTGAGTGTTGATGTCATTGTCACTGTTTTTGTGAGGGAGGGGGTAGGGTTTCTGAGTGTTGATGTCATTGTCACTGTTTTTGTGAGGGAGGGGGTAGGGTTTCTGAGTTTTGATGTCATTGTCACTGTTTTAGTGAGGGAGGGGGTAGGGTTTCTGAGTGTTGATGTCATTGTCACTGTTTTTGTGAGGGAGGGGGTATGGTTGAGTGTTGATGTCAATGTCACTGTTTTTGTGAGGGAGGGGGTAGGGTTTCTGAGTGTTGATGTCATTGTCACTGTTTTTGTGCGGGAGGGGGTAGGGTTTCTGAGTTTTGATGTCATTGTCACTGTTTTTGTGAGGGAGGGGGTAGGGTTTTTCAGTGGATGTCATTGTCACTGTTTTTGTGAGGGAGGGGGTAGGGTTTCTGAGTGTTGATGTCATTGTCACTGTTATTGTGAGGGAGGGGGTAGGGTTTCTGAGTGTTGATGTCATTGTCGCTGTTTTTGTGAGGGAGGGGGTATGGTTTCTGAGTGTTGATGTCAATGTCACTGTTTTTGTGAGGGAGGGGGTAGGGTTTCTGAGTTTTGATGTCATTGTCACTGTTTTTGTGAGGCAGGGGGTAGGGTTTATGAGTGTTGATGTCATTGTCACTGTTTTTGTGAGTGAGGGGGTAGGGTTTCTGAGTGTTGATGTCATTGTCACTGTTTTTGTGAGGGTGGGGGTAGGGTTTCTGAGTGTTGATGTCATTGTCACTGTTTTTGTGAGGGAGGGGGTAGGGTTTCTGAGTGTTGATGTCACTCTCACTGTTTTTGTGAGGGGTGTAGGGTTTCTGAGTGTTGATGTCATTGTCACTGTTTTTGTGAGGGAAGGGTTATGGTTTTTGAGTTTTGCTGTCATTGTCACTGTTTTTGTGAGGGTGGGGGTAGGGTTTCTGAGTGTTGATGTCATTGTCACTGTTTTTGTGAGGGAGGGGGTAGGGTTTCTGAGTGTTGATGTCATTGTCACTGTATTTGTGAGGGAGGGTGTAGGGTTTCTGAGTTTTGATGTCATTGTCACTGTTTTTGGGAGGGAGGGGGTAGGGTTTCTGAGTGTTGATGTCATTGTCACTGTTTTTGTGAGGGAGGGGGTAGGGTTTCTGAGTGTTGATGTCATTGTCACTGTTTTTGTGAGGGAGGGGGTAGGGTTTCTGAGTTTTGATGTCATTGTCACTGTTTTTGTGCGGGAGGGGGTTGCGTTTCTGAGTGTTGAAGTCATTGTCACTGTTTTTGTGACGGAGGGTGTAGGGTTTCTGAGTTTTGATGTCATTGTCACTGTTTTTGTGCGGGAGGGGGTAGGGTTTCTGAGTGTTGATGTCATTGTCACTGTTTTTGTGAGGGAGGGGGTAGGGTTTCTGAGTGTTGATGTCATTGTCACTGTTTTTGTGAGGGAGGGTGTAGGGTTTCTGAGTTTTGATGTCATTGTCACTGTTTTTGTGAGGGAGGGGGTAGGGTTTTTCAGTGGATGTCATTGTCACTGTTTTTGTGAGGGAGCGGGTAGGGTTTCTGAGTGTTGATGTCATTGTCACTGTTTTTGTGAGGGAGGGTGTGCGGTTTCTGAGTGTTGATGTCATTGTCACTGTTTTTGTGAGGGAGGGGGTAGGGTTTCTGAGTGTTGATGTCATTGTCACTGTTTTTGTGAGGGAGGGGGTAGGGTTTCTGAGTGTTGATGTCATTGTCACTGTTTTTGTGAGGGAGGGGGTAGGGTTTCTGAGTGTTGATGTCATTGTCACTGTTTTTGTGAGTGAGGGGGTAGGGTTTCTGAGTGTTGATGTCATTGTCACTGTTTTTGTGAGGGAGGGTGTAGGGTTTCTGAGTGTTGATGTCAATGTCACTGTTTTTGTGAGGGAGGGGGTAGGGTTTCTGAGTTTTGATGTCATTGTCACTGTTTTTGTGAGGGAGGGAGTAGGGTTTCTGAGTGTTGATGTCATTGTCACTGTTTTTGTGAGGGAGGGTGTATGGTTTCTGAGTTTTGATGTCATTGTCACTGTTTTTGTGAGGGAGGGGGTAGGGTTTCTGAGTGTTGATGTCATTGTCACTGTTTTTGTGAGGGAGGGGGTAGGGTTTCTGAGTGTTGATGTCATTGTCACTGTTTTTGTGAGGGAGGGGGTAGGGTTTCTGAGTGTTGATGTCATTGTCACTGTTTTTGTGAGGGAGGGGGTAGGGTTTCTGAGTGTTGATGTCATTGTCACTGTTTTTGTGAGTGAGGGGGTAGGGTTTCTGAGTGTTGATGTCATTGTCACTGTTTTTGTGAGGGAGGGTGTAGGGTTTCTGAGTGTTGATGTCAATGTCACTGTTTTTGTGAGGGAGGGGGTAGGGTTTCTGAGTTTTGATGTCATTGTCACTGTTTTTGTGAGGGAGGGAGTAGGGTTTCTGAGTGTTGATGTCATTGTCACTGTTTTTGTGAGGGAGGGTGTATGGTTTCTGAGTTTTGATGTCATTGTCACTGCTTTTGTGAGGGAGGGGGTAGGGTTTCTGAGTGTTGATGTCATTGTCACTGTTTTTGTGAGGGAGGGAGTAGGGTTTCTGAGTGTTGATGTCATTGTCACTGTTTTTGTGAGGGAGGGGGTAGTGTTTCTGAGTGTTGATGTCATTGTCACTGTTTCTGTGAGGGAGGGGGTAGGGTTTCTGAGTGTTGATGTCACTCTCACTGTTTTTGTGAGGGAGGGGGTAGGGTTTCTGAGTGTTGATCTCATTGTCACTGTTTTTGTGAGGGAGGGGGTAGGGTTTCTGAGTGTTGATGTCACTCTCACTGTTTTTGTGAGGGAGGGGGTAGGGTTTCTGAGTGTTGATCTCATTGTCACTGTTTTTGTGAGGGAGGGGGTAGGGTTTCTGAGTGTTGATGTCATTGTCACTGTTTTTGTGAGGGAGGGGTAGGGTTTCTGAGTGTTGATGTCATTGTCACTGTTTTTGTGAGGGGGGGGTAGGGTTTCTGAGTGTTGATGTCATTGTCACTGTTTTTGTGAGGGAGGGGGTAGGGTTTCTGAGTTTTGATGTCATTGTCACTGTTTTTGTGATGGAGGGGTAGGGTTTCTGAGTTTTGATGTCATTGTCACTGTTTTTGTGAGGGGGGTAGGGTTTCTGAGTTTTGATGTCATTTTCACTGTTTTTGTGAGGGAGGGAGTAGGGTTTCTGAGTGTTGATGTCATTGTCACTGTTTTTGTGAGGGGGGTAGGGTTTCTGAGTTTTGATGTCATTGTCACTGTTTTTGTGAGGGAGGGAGTAGGGTTTCTGAGTGTTGATGTCATTGTCACTGTTTTTGTGAGGGAAGGGTTAGGGTTTCTGAGTGTTGATGTCATTGTCACTGTTTTTGTGAGGGAGGTGGTAGGGTTTCTGAGTGTTGAAGTCATTGTCACTGTTTTTGTGAGGGAGGGGGTAGGGTTTCTGACTTTTGATGTCATTGTCACTGTTTTTGTGAGTGAGGGGGTAGGGTTTCTGAGTGTTGATGTCATTGTCACTGTTTTTGTGAGGGAGGGGGTAGTGTTTCTGAGTGTTGATGTCAATGTCACTGTTTTTGTGAGGGAGGGGGTAGGGTTTCTGAGTGTTGATGTCATTGTCACTGTTTTTGTGAGGGGGGGTAGGGTTTCTGAGTGTTGATGTCATTGTCACTATTTTTGTGATGGAGGGGGTAGGGTTTTTGAGTGTTGATGTCATTGTCACTGTTTTTGTGATGGAGGGGGTAGGGTTTCTGAGTTTTGATGTCATTGTCACTGTTTTTGTGATGGAGGGGGTAGGGTTTCTGAGTGTTGATGTCATTGTCACTGTTTTTGTGAGGGAGGGGGTAGGGTTTCTGAGTGTTGAAGTCATTGTCACTGTTTTTGTGAGGGAGGGGGTAGGGTTTCTGAGTTTTGATGTCATTGTCACTGTTTTTGTGAGGGAGGGGGTAGGGTTTCTGAGTTTTGATGTCATTGTCACTGTTTTTGTGATGGAGGGGGTAGGGTTTTTGAGTGTTGATGTCATTGTCACTGTTTTTGTGATGGAGGTGGTAGGGTTTTTGAGTGTTGATGTCCTTGTCACTGTTTTTGTGAGTGAGGGGGTAGGGTTTCTGAGTTTTGATGTCATTGTCACTGTTTTTGTGAGGGAGGGGGTAGGGTTTCTGAGTGTTGATGTCAATGTCACTGTTTTTGTGAGGGAGGGGGTAGGGTTTCTGAGTTTTGATGTCATTGTCACTGTTTTTGTGAGGGAAGGGTTATGGTTTTTGAGTTTTGCTGTCATTGTCACGGTTTTTGTGAGGGAGGGGGAAGGGTTTCTGAGTGTTGATGTCATTGTCACTGTTTCTGTGAGGGAGGGGGTAGGGTTTCTGAGTGTTGATGTCACTCTCACTGTTTTTGTGAGGGAGGGGGTAGGGTTTCTGAGTGTTGATCTCATTGTCACTGTTTTTGTGAGGGAGGGGGTAGGGTTTCTGAGTGTTGATGTCACTCTCACTGTTTTTGTGAGGGAGGGGGTAGGGTTTCTGAGTGTTGATCTCATTGTCACTGTTTTTGTGAGGGAGGGGGTAGGGTTTCTGAGTGTTGATGTCATTGTCACTGTTTTTGTGAGGGAGGGGTAGGGTTTCTGAGTGTTGATGTCATTGTCACTGTTTTTGTGAGGGGGGGGTAGGGTTTCTGAGTGTTGATGTCATTGTCACTGTTTTTGTGAGGGAGGGGGTAGGGTTTCTGAGTTTTGATGTCATTGTCACTGTTTTTGTGATGGAGGGGTAGGGTTTCTGAGTTTTGATGTCATTGTCACTGTTTTTGTGAGGGGGGTAGGGTTTCTGAGTTTTGATGTCATTTTCACTGTTTTTGTGAGGGAGGGAGTAGGGTTTCTGAGTGTTGATGTCATTGTCACTGTTTTTGTGAGGGGGGTAGGGTTTCTGAGTTTTGATGTCATTGTCACTGTTTTTGTGAGGGAGGGAGTAGGGTTTCTGAGTATTGATGTCATTGTCACTGTTTTTGTGAGGGAAGGGTTAGGGTTTCTGAGTGTTGATGTCATTGTCACTGTTTTTGTGAGGGAGGGGGTAGGGTTTCTGAGTGTTGAAGTCATTGTCACTGTTTTTGTGAGGGAGGGGGTAGGGTTTCTGAGTTTTGATGTCATTGTCACTGTTTTTGTGAGGGAGGGGGTAGGGTTTCTGAGTGTTGATGTCATTGTCACTGTTTTTGTGAGGGGGGGTAGGGTTTCTGAGTGTTGATGTCATTGTCACTATTTTTGTGATGGAGGGGGTAGGGTTTTTGAGTGTTGATGTCATTGTCACTGTTTTTGTGATGGAGGGGGTAGGGTTTCTGAGTTTTGATGTCATTGTCACTGTTTTTGTGATGGAGGGGGTAGGGTTTCTGAGTGTTGATGTCATTGTCACTGTTTTTGTGAGGGAGGGGGTAGGGTTTCTGAGTGTTGAAGTCATTGTCACTGTTTTTGTGAGGGAGGGGGTAGGGTTTCTGAGTTTTGATGTCATTGTCACTGTTTTTGTGAGGGAGGGGGTAGGGTTTCTGAGTTTTGATGTCATTGTCACTGTTTTTGTGATGGAGGGGGTAGGGTTTTTGAGTGTTGATGTCATTGTCACTGTTTTTGTGATGGAGGTGGTAGGGTTTTTGAGTGTTGATGTCCTTGTCACTGTTTTTGTGAGTGAGGGGGTAGGGTTTCTGAGTTTTGATGTCATTGTCACTGTTTTTGTGAGGGAGGGGGTAGGGTTTCTGAGTGTTGATGTCAATGTCACTGTTTTTGTGAGGGAGGGGGTAGGGTTTCTGAGTTTTGATGTCATTGTCACTGTTTTTGTGAGGGAAGGGTTATGGTTTTTGAGTTTTGCTGTCATTGTCACGGTTTTTGTGAGGGAGGGAATAGGGTTTCTGAGTGTTGATGTCAGTGTCCCTGTTTTTGTGAGGGATGGGTAGGGTTTCTGAGTTTTGATGTCATTGTCACTGTTTTTGTGACGGAGGGAGTAGGGTTTCTGAGTGTTGATGTCATTGTCACTGTTTTTGTGAGGGAGGGGGTAGGGTTTCTGAGTGTTGATGTCATTGTCACTGTTTTTGTGAGTGAGGGGGTAGGGTTTCTGAGTGTTGATGTCATTGTCACTGTTTTTGTGAGGGAGGGTGTAGGGTTTCTGAGTGTTGATGTCAATGTCACTGTTTTTGTGAGGGAGGGGGTAGGGTTTCTGAGTTTTGATGTCATTGTCACTGTTTTTGTGAGGGAGGGAGTAGGGTTTCTGAGTGTTGATGTCATTGTCACTGTTTTTGTGAGGGAGGGTGTATGGTTTCTGAGTTTTGATGTCATTGTCACTGTTTTTGTGAGGGAGGGGGTAGGGTTTCTGAGTGTTGATGTCATTGTCACTGTTTTTGTGAGGGAGGGAGTAGGGTTTCTGAGTGTTGATGTCATTGTCACTGTTTTTGTGAGGGAGGGGGTAGGGTTTCTGAGTTTTGATGTCATTGTCACTGTTTTTGTGAGGGAGGGGGTAGGGTTTCTGAGTGTTGATGTCATTGTCACTGTTTTGGTGAGGGAGGGGGTAGGGTTTCTGAGTGTTGATGTCATTGTCACTGTTTTTGTGAGGGAGGGGGTAGGGTTTCTGAGTGTTGATGTCATTGTCACTGTTTTTGTGAGGGAGGGGGTAGGGTTTCTGAGTTTTGATGTCATTGTCACTGTTTTTGTGAGGGAGGGGGTAGGTTTTCTGAGTTTTGATGTCATTGTCACTGTTTTTGTGAGGGAGGGGGTAGGTTTTCTGAGTTTTGATGTCATTGTCACTGTTTTTGTGATGGAGGGGGTAGGGTTTCTGAGTGTTGATGTCATTGTCACTGTTTTTGTGAGGGGGGTAGGGTTTCTGAGTTTTGATGTCATTGTCACTGTTTTTGTGAGGGGGGGTAGGGTTTCTGAGTGTTGATGTCATTGTCACTGTTTTGGTGAGGGAGGGGGTAGGGTTTCTGAGTGTTGATGTCATTGTCACTGTTTTTGTGAGGGAGGGGGTAGGGTTTCTGAGTGTTGATGTCATTGTCACTGTTTTTGTGAGGGAGGGGGTAGGGTTTCTGAGTTTTGATGTCATTGTCACTGTTTTTGTGAGGGAGGGGGTAGGTTTTCTGAGTTTTGATGTCATTGTCACTGTTTTTGTGAGGGAGGGGGTAGGTTTTCTGAGTTTTGATGTCATTGTCACTGTTTTTGTGATGGAGGGGGTAGGGTTTCTGAGTGTTGATGTCATTGTCACTGTTTTTGTGAGGGGGGTAGGGTTTCTGAGTTTTGATGTCATTGTCACTGTTTTTGTGAGGGAGGGGGTAGGGTTTCTGAGTGTTGATGTCATTGTCACTGTTTTTGTGAGGGAGGGGGTAGGGTTTCTGAGTGTTGATGTCATTGTCACTGTTTTTGTGAGGGAGGGGTAGGGTTTCTGAGTGTTGATGTCATTGTCACGGTTTTTGTGAGGGAGGGGGTAGGGTTTCTGAGTGTTGATGTCATTGTCACTGTTTTTGTGACGGAGGGGGTAGGGTTTCTGAGTTTTGATGTCATTGTCACTGTTTTTGTGAGGGAGGGAGTAGGGTTTCTGAGTTTTGATGACATTGTCACTGTTTTTGTGAGTGAGGGGGTAGGGTTTCTGAGTGTTGATGTCATTGTCACTGTTTTTGTGAGGGGGGGTAGGGTTTCTGAGTGTTGATGTCATTGTCACTGTTTTTGTGAGGGAGGGGGTAGGGTTTCTGAGTTTTGATGTCATTGTCACTGATTTTGTGAGGGTGGGGGTAGGGTTTTTGAGTGTTGATGTCATTGTCACTGTTTTTGTGAGGGAGGGGGTAGGGTTTCTGAGTTTTGATGTCATTGTCACTGTTTTTGTGAGGGAGGGAGTAGGGTTTCTGAGTTTTGATGTCATTGTCACTGTTTTTGTGAGTGAGGGGGTAGGGTTTCTGAGTGTTGATGTCATTGTCACTGTTTTTGTGAGGGGGGGTAGGGTTTCTGAGTGTTGATGTCATTGTCACTGTTTTTGTGAGGGAGGGGGTAGGGTTTCTGAGTTTTGATGTCATTGTCACTGATTTTGTGAGGGTGGGGGTAGGGTTTTTGAGTGTTGATGTCATTGTCACTGTTTTTGTGAGGGAGGGGGTAGGGTTTCTGAGTTTTGATGTCATTGTCACTGATTTTGTGAGGGAGGGGGTAGGGTTTCTGAGTGTTGATGTCATTGTCACTGTTTTTGCGAGGGAGGGGGTAGGGTTTCTGAGTGTTGATGTCATTGTCACTGTTTTTGTGAGGGAGGGGGTAGGGTTTCTGAGTGTTGATGTCATTGTCACTGTTTTTGTGAGGGAGGGGGTAGGGTTTCTGAGTTTTGATGTCATTGTCACTGATTTTGTGAGGGTGGGGGTAGGGTTTCTGAGTTTTGATGTCATTATCACTGTTTTTGTGCGGGAGGGGGTAGGGTTTCTGAGTGTTGATGTCATTGTCACTGTTTTTGTGAGGGAGGGAGTAGGGTTTCTGAGTTTTGATGTCATTGTCACTGTTTTTGTGAGGGAGGGTGTAGGGTTTCTGAGTTTTGATGTCATTGTCACTGTTTTTGTGATGGAGGGGGTAGGGTTTTTGAGTGTTGATGTCATTGTCACTGTTTTTGTGATGGAGGTGGTAGGGTTTTTGAGTGTTGATGTCCTTGTCACTGTTTTTGTGAGTGAGGGGGTAGGGTTTCTGAGTGTTGATGTCATTGTCACTGTTTTTTGAGGGAGGGGGTAGGGTTTCTGAGTTTTGATGTCATTGTCACTGTTTTTGTGAGGGAGGGGGTAGGGTTTCTGAGTGTTGATGTCATTGTCACTGTTTTTGTGAGGGAGGGGGTAGGGTTTCTGAGTGTTGATGTCATTCTCACTGCTTTTGTGAGGGAGGGGGTAGGGTTTCTGAGTGTTGATGTCATTGTCACTGTTTTTGTGAGGGAGGGGGTAGGGTTTCTGAGTGTTGATGTCATTGTCACTGTTTTTGTGAGGGAGGGGTAGGGTTTCTGAGTGTTGATGTCATTGTCACTGTTTTTGTGAGGGTGGGGGTAGGGTTTCTGAGTTTTGATGTCATTGTCACTGTTTTTCTGAGGGAGGGGGTAGGGTTTCTGAGTTTTGATGTCATTGTCACTGTTTTTGTGAGGGAGGGAGTAGGGTATCTGAGTGTTGATGTCATTGTCACTGTTTTTGTGAGGGAGGGGGTAGGGTATCTGAGTGTTGATGTCATTGTCACTGTTTTTGTGAGGGAGGGGGTAGGGTTTCTGAGTGTTGATGTCATTGTCACTGTTTTTGTGAGGGAGGGGGTAGGGTTTCTGAGTGTTGATGTCATTGTCACTGTTTTTGTGAGGGAGGGGGTAGGGTTTCTGTGTGTTGATGTCATTGTCACTGTTTTTGTGAGTGAGGTGGTTGGGTTTCTGAGTGTTGATGTCAATGTCACTGTTTTTGTGAGGGAGGGGGTAGGGTTTCTGAGTGTTGATGTCATTGTCACTGTTTTTGTGAGGGAGGGGGTAGGGTTTCTGAGTTTTGAAGTCATTTTCACTGTTTTTGTGAGGGTGGGGGTAGGGTTTCTGAGTTTTGAAGTCATTTTCACTGTTTTTGTGAGGGATGGGTAGGGTTTCTGAGTGTTGATGTCATTGTCACTGTTTTTGTGAGGGAGGGGGTAGGGTGTCTGAGTGTTGATGTCATTGTCACTGTTTTTGTGAGGGATGGGTAGGGTTTCTGAGTGTTGATGTCATTGTCACTGTTTTTGTGAGGGAGGGGGTAGGGTTTCTGAGTTTTGATGTCATTGTCACTGTTTTTGTGAGGGTGGGGGTAGGGTTTCTGAGTGTTGATGTCATTGTCACTGTTTTTGTGAGGGAGGCGGTAGGGTTTCTGAGTGTTGATGTCATTGTCACTGTTTTTGTGAGGGAGGGGGTAGGGTTTCTGAGTGTTGAAGTCATTGTCACTGTTTTTGTGAGGGAGGGGGTAGGGTTTCTGAGTGTTGATGTCAATGTCACTGCTTTTGTGAGGGAGGGGGTAGGGTTTCTGAGTGTTGATGTCATTGTCACTGTTTTTGTGAGGGAGGGGGTAGGGTTTCTGAGTGTTGATGTCAATGTCACTGTTTTTGTGAGGGAGGGGGTAGGGTTTCTGAGTGTTGATGTCATTGTCACTGTTTTTGTGAGGGAGGGGGTAGGGTTTCTGAGTGTTGATGTCATTGTCACTGTTTTTGTGAGGGAGAGTGTAGGGTTTCTGAGTGTTGATGTCATTGTCACTGTTTTTGTGAGGGAGGTGGTAGGGTTTCTGAGTGTTGATGTCATTGTCACTGTTTTTGTGAGCGAGGGGGTAGGGTTTCTGAGTGTTGATGTCATTGTCACTGTTTTTGTGAGGGAGGTGGTAGGGTTTCTGAGTTTTGATGTCATTGTCACTGTTTTTGTGAGGGAGGGGGTAGGGTTTCTGAGTGTTGATGTCAATGTCACTGTTTTTGTGAGGGAGGGGGTAGGGTTTCTGAGTGTTGATGTCATTGTCACTGTTTTTGTGAGGGAGGGGGTAGGGTTTCTGAGTGTTGATGTCTGTCACTGTTTTTGTGAGGGAGGGGGTAGGGTTTCTGAGTGTTGATGTCATTGTCACTGTTTTTGTGAGGGTGGGGGTAGGGTTTCTGAGTGTTGATGTCATTGTCACTGTTTTTCTGAGGGAGGGGGTAGGGTTTCTGTGTGTTGATGTCATTGTCACTGTTTTTGTGAGGGAGGGGGTAGGGTTTCTGAGTGTTGATGTCATTGTCACAGTTTTTGTGAGGGAGGGGGTAGGGTTTCTGAGTGTTGATGTCAATGTCACTGTTTTTGTGAGTGAGGGGGCAGGGTTTCTGAGTGTTGATGTCTGTCACTGTTTTTGTGAGGGAGGGGGTAGGGTTTCTGAGTTTTGATGTCATTGTCACTGTTTTTGTGAGGGAGGGGGTAGGGTTTCTGAGTGTTGATGTCATTGTCACTGTTTTTGTGAGGGAGGGGGTAGTGGTTCTGAGTTTTGATGTCATTGTCACTGTTTTTGTGAGGGAGGGGGTAGGGTTTCTGAGTGTTGATGTCATTGTCACTGTTTTTGTGAGGGAGGGGGTAGGGTTTCTGAGTGTTGATGTCATTGTCACTGTTTTTGTGAGGGAGGGGGTAGGGTTTCTGAGTGTTGATGTCATTGTCACTGTTTTTGTGAGGGAGGGTGTAGGGTTTCAGAGTTTTGATGTCATTGTCACTGTTTTTGTGAGGGAGGGGTAGGGTTTCTGGGTGTTGATGTCATTGTCACTGTTTTTGTGAGGGAGGGGTAGGGTTTCTGAGTGTTGATGTCATTGTCACTGTTTTTGTGAGGGAGGGGGTAGGGTTTCTGAGTTTTGATGTCATTGTCACTGTTTTTGTGAGGGAGGGGGTAGGGTTTCTGAGTGTTGATGTCATTGTCACTGTTTTTGTGAGGGAGGGGGTAGGGTTTCTGAGTGTTGATGTCATTGTCACTGTTTTTGTGAGGGAGGTGGTAGGGTTTCAGAGTTTTGATGTCATTGTCACTGTTTTTGTGAGGGAGGGGGTAGGGTTTCTGGGTGTTGATGTCATTGTCACTGTTTTTGTGAGGGAGGGGTAGGGTTTCTGAGTGTTGATGTCATTGTCACTGTTTTTGTGAGGGAGGGGGTAGGGTTTCTGAGTTTTGATGTCATTGTCACTGTTTTTGTGAGGGAGGGGGTAGGGTTTCTGAGTGTTGATGTCATTGTCACTGTTTTTGTGAGGGAGGTGGTAGGGTTTCAGAGTTTTGATGTCATTGTTACTGTTTTTGTGAGGGAGGGGGTAGGGTTTCTGAGTGTTAATGTCATTGTTACTGTTTTTGTGAGGGAGGGGGTAGGGTTTCTGAGTGTTGATGTCATTGTCACTGTTTTTGTGAGGGAGGGGTAGGGTTTCAGAGTTTTGATGTCATTCTCACTGTTTTTTTGAGGGAGGGGTAGGGTTTCTGAGTGTTGATGTCATTGTCACTGTTTTTCTGAGGGAGGGGGTAGGGTTTCTGTGTGTTGATGTCATTGTCACTGTTTTTGTGAGGGAGGGAGTAGGGTTTCTGAGTGTTGATGTCATTGTCACTCTTTTTGTGAGGGAGGGGGTAGGGTTTCTGAGTGTTGATGTCATTGTCACTGTTTTTGTGAGGGAGGTGGTAGGGTTTCTGAGTTTTGATGTCATTGTCACTGTTTTTGTGAGGGAGGTGGTAGGGTTTCTGAGTGTTGATGTCATTGTCACTGTTTTTCTGAGGGAGGGGATAGGGTTTCTGAGTTTTGATGTCATTGTCACTGTTTTTCTGAGGGATGGGGTAGGGTTTCTGTGTGTTGATGTCATTGTCACTGTTTTTGTGAGGGAGGGAGTAGGGTTTCTGAGTGTTGATGTCATTGTCACAGTTTTTGTGAGGGAGGGGGTAGGGTTTCTGAGTTTTGATGTCATTCTCACTGTTTTTGTGAGGGAGGAGGTAGGGTTTCTGAGTTTTGATCTCATTGTCACTGTTTTTGTGAGGGAGGGGGTAGGGTTTCTGAGTTTTGATGTCATTGTCACTGTTTTTCTGAGGGAGGGGGTAGGGTTTCTGAGTGTTGATGTCATTGTCACTGTTTTTGTGACGGAGGGGGTAGGGTTTCTGAGTGTTGATGTCATTCTCACTGTTTTTGTGAGGGAGGAGGTAGGGTTTCTGAGTTTTGATCTCATTGTCACTGTTTTTGTGAGGGTGGGGGTAGGGTTTCTGAGTTTTGATGTCATTGTCACTGTTTTTCTGAGGGAGGGGGTAGGGTTTCTGTGTGTTGATGTCATTGTCACTGTTTTTGTGAGGGAGGTGGTAGGGTTTCTGAGTGTTGATGTCATTGTCACTGTTTTTGTGAGGGAGGTGGTAGGGTTTCTGAGTTTTGATGTCATTGTCACTGTTTTTGTGAGGGAGGGGGTAGGGTTTCTGAGTTTTGATGTCATTGTCACTGTTTTTCTGAGGGAGGGGGTAGGGTTTCTGAGTGTTGATGTCATTGTCACTGTTTTTGTGAGGGAGGGGGTAGGGTTTCTGAGTGTTGATGTCATTGTCACTGTTTTTGTGATGGAGGGGGTAGGGTTTCTGAGTTTTGATGTCATTGTCACTGTTTTTCTGAGGGAGGGGGTAGGGTTTCTGAGTGTTGATGTCATTGTCACTGTTTTTGTGAGGGAGGGTGTAGGGTTTCTGAGTGTTGATGTCATTGTCACTGTTTTTGTGATGGAGGGGGTAGGGTTTCTGAGTGTTGATGTCATTGTCAATGTTTTTGTGAGGGAGTGGGTAGGGTTTCTGAGTGTTGATGTCATTGTCACTGTTTTTGTGATGGAGGGGGTAGGGTTTCTGAGTGTTGATGTCATTGTCAATGTTTTTGTGAGGGAGTGGGTAGGGTTTCTGAGTGTTGATGTCATTGTCACTGTTTTTGTGAGGGAGGGGGTAGGGTTTCTGAGTGTTGATGTCATTGTCACTGTTTTTGTGAGGGAGGGGGTAGGGTTTCTGAGTGTTGATGTCGTTGTCACTGTTTTTGTGAGGGAGGGGGTAGGGTTTCTGAGTGTTGATGTCATTGTCACTGTTTTTGTGAGGGAGGGGGTAGGGTTTCTGAGTTTTGATGTCATTGTCACAGTTTTTGTGAGGGAGGGGGTAGGGGTTCTGAGTGTTGATGTCATTGTCTCTGTTTTTATGAGGGAGGGGGTAGGGTTTCTGAGTGTTGAAGTCATTGTCACTGTTTTTGTGAGGGAGGGGGTAGGGTTTCTGAGTGTTGATGTCATTGTCACTGTTTTTGTGAGGGAGGGGGTAGGGTTTCTGAGTTTTGATGTCATTGTCACTGTTTTTGTGAGGTAAGGGGTAGGGTTTCTGAGTGTTGATGTCATTGTCACTGTTTTTGTGAGGGAGGGGTTAGGGTTTCTGAGTGTTGATGTCGTTGTCACTGTTTTTGTGAGGTAAGGGGTAGGGTTTCTGAGTGTTGATGTCATTGTCACTGTTTTTGTGATGGAGGGGTTAGGGTTTCTGAGTGTTGATGTCATTGTCACTGTTTTTGTGAGGGAGGGGGTAGGGTTTCTGAGTGTTGATGTCATTGTCACTGTTATTGTGAGGGAGGGGGTAGGGTTTCTGAGTGTTGATGTCATTGTCACTGTTTTTGTGAGGGAGGTGGTAGGGTTTCTGAGTGTTGATGTCATTGTCACTGTTTTTGTGAGGGAGGGGTTAGGGTTTCTGAATGTTGATGTCATTGTCACTGTTTTTGTGAGTGAGGGGGTAGGGTTTCTGAGTGTTGATGTCATTGTCACTGTTATTGTGAGGGAGGGGGTAGGGTTTCTGAGTGTTGATGTCATTGTCACTGTTTTTATGAGGGAGGGGGTAGGGTTTCTGAGTGTTGAAGTCATTGTCACTGTTTTTGTGAGGGAGGGGGTAGGGTTTCTGAGTGTTGATGTCATTGTCACAGTTTTTGTGAGGGAGGGGGTAGGGTTTCTGAGTGTTGATGTCATTGTCACTGTTTTTGTGAGGGAGGGGGTAGGGTTTCTGAGTTTTGATTTCATTGTCACTGTTTTTGTGAGGGAGGGGGTAGGGTTTCTGAGTGTTGATGTCATTGGCACTGTTTTTGTCAGGGAGGAGGTAGGGTTTCTGAGTGTTGATGTCATTGGCACTGTTTTTGTGAGGGAGGGGGTAGGGTTTCTGAGTGTTGATGTCATTGTCACTGTTTTTGTGAGGGAGGGGGTAGGGTTTCTGAGTTTTGATGTCATTGTCACAGTTTTTGTGAGGGAGGGGGTAGGGGTTCTGAGTGTTGATGTCATTGTCTCTGTTTTTATGAGGGAGGGGGTAGGGTTTCTGAGTGTTGATGTCATTGTCACTGTTTTTGTGAGGGAGGGGTAGGGTTTCAGAGTTTTGATGTCATTCTCACTGTTTTTGTGAGGGAGGGGTAGGGTTTCTGAGTGTTGATGTCATTGTCACTGTTTTTGTGAGGGAGGAGGTAGGGTTTCTGAGTTTTGATCTCATTGTCACTGTTTTTGTGAGGGTGGGGGTAGGGTTTCTGAGTTTTGATGTCATTGTCACTGTTTTTCTGAGGGAGGGGGTAGGGTTTCTGTGTGTTGATGTCATTGTCACTGTTTTTGTGAGGGAGGTGGTAGGGTTTCTGAGTGTTGATGTCATTGTCACTGTTTTTGTGAGGGAGGTGGTAGGGTTTCTGAGTTTTGATGTCATTGTCACTGTTTTTGTGAGGGAGGGGGTAGGGTTTCTGAGTTTTGATGTCATTGTCACTGTTTTTCTGAGGGAGGGGGTAGGGTTTCTGAGTGTTGATGTCATTGTCACTGTTTTTGTGAGGGAGGGGGTAGGGTTTCTGAGTGTTGATGTCATTGTCACTGTTTTTGTGATGGAGGGGGTAGGGTTTCTGAGTTTTGATGTCATTGTCACTGTTTTTCTGAGGGAGGGGGTAGGGTTTCTGAGTGTTGATGTCATTGTCACTGTTTTTGTGAGGGAGGGTGTAGGGTTTCTGAGTGTTGATGTCATTGTCACTGTTTTTGTGATGGAGGGGGTAGGGTTTCTGAGTGTTGATGTCATTGTCAATGTTTTTGTGAGGGAGTGGGTAGGGTTTCTGAGTGTTGATGTCATTGTCACTGTTTTTGTGATGGAGGGGGTAGGGTTTCTGAGTGTTGATGTCATTGTCAATGTTTTTGTGAGGGAGTGGGTAGGGTTTCTGAGTGTTGATGTCATTGTCACTGTTTTTGTGAGGGAGGGGGTAGGGTTTCTGAGTGTTGATGTCATTGTCACTGTTTTTGTGAGGGAGGGGGTAGGGTTTCTGAGTGTTGATGTCGTTGTCACTGTTTTTGTGAGGGAGGGGGTAGGGTTTCTGAGTGTTGATGTCATTGTCACTGTTTTTGTGAGGGAGGGGGTAGGGTTTCTGAGTTTTGATGTCATTGTCACAGTTTTTGTGAGGGAGGGGGTAGGGGTTCTGAGTGTTGATGTCATTGTCTCTGTTTTTATGAGGGAGGGGGTAGGGTTTCTGAGTGTTGAAGTCATTGTCACTGTTTTTGTGAGGGAGGGGGTAGGGTTTCTGAGTGTTGATGTCATTGTCACTGTTTTTGTGAGGGAGGGGGTAGGGTTTCTGAGTTTTGATGTCATTGTCACTGTTTTTGTGAGGTAAGGGGTAGGGTTTCTGAGTGTTGATGTCATTGTCACTGTTTTTGTGAGGGAGGGGTTAGGGTTTCTGAGTGTTGATGTCGTTGTCACTGTTTTTGTGAGGTAAGGGGTAGGGTTTCTGAGTGTTGATGTCATTGTCACTGTTTTTGTGATGGAGGGGTTAGGGTTTCTGAGTGTTGATGTCATTGTCACTGTTTTTGTGAGGGAGGGGGTAGGGTTTCTGAGTGTTGATGTCATTGTCACTGTTATTGTGAGGGAGGGGGTAGGGTTTCTGAGTGTTGATGTCATTGTCACTGTTTTTGTGAGGGAGGTGGTAGGGTTTCTGAGTGTTGATGTCATTGTCACTGTTTTTGTGAGGGAGGGGTTAGGGTTTCTGAATGTTGATGTCATTGTCACTGTTTTTGTGAGTGAGGGGGTAGGGTTTCTGAGTGTTGATGTCATTGTCACTGTTATTGTGAGGGAGGGGGTAGGGTTTCTGAGTGTTGATGTCATTGTCACTGTTTTTATGAGGGAGGGGGTAGGGTTTCTGAGTGTTGAAGTCATTGTCACTGTTTTTGTGAGGGAGGGGGTAGGGTTTCTGAGTGTTGATGTCATTGTCACAGTTTTTGTGAGGGAGGGGGTAGGGTTTCTGAGTGTTGATGTCATTGTCACTGTTTTTGTGAGGGAGGGGGTAGGGTTTCTGAGTTTTGATTTCATTGTCACTGTTTTTGTGAGGGAGGGGGTAGGGTTTCTGAGTGTTGATGTCATTGGCACTGTTTTTGTCAGGGAGGAGGTAGGGTTTCTGAGTGTTGATGTCATTGGCACTGTTTTTGTGAGGGAGGGGGTAGGGTTTCTGAGTGTTGATGTCATTGTCACTGTTTTTGTGAGGGAGGGGGTAGGGTTTCTGAGTTTTGATGTCATTGTCACAGTTTTTGTGAGGGAGGGGGTAGGGGTTCTGAGTGTTGATGTCATTGTCTCTGTTTTTATGAGGGAGGGGGTAGGGTTTCTGAGTGTTGAAGTCATTGTCACTGTTTTTGTGAGGGAGGGGGTAGGGTTTCTGAGTGTTGATGTCATTGTCACTGTTTTTGTGAGGTAAGGGGTAGGGTTTCTGAGTGTTGATGTCATTGTCACTGTTTTTGTGAGGGAGGGGTTAGGGTTTCTGAGTGTTGATGTCGTTGTCACTGTTTTTGTGAGGTAAGGGGTAGGGTTTCTGAGTGTTGATGTCATTGTCACTGTTTTTGTGATGGAGGGGTTAGGGTTTCTGAGTGTTGATGTCATTGTCACTGTTTTTGTGAGGGCTGGGTAGGGTTTCTGAGTGTTGATGTCATTGTCACTGTTTTTGTGAGGGAGGGGGTAGGGTTTCTGAGTGTTGATGTCATTGTCACTGTTTTTGTGAGGGAGGTGGTAGGGTTTCTGAGTGTTGATGTCATTGTCACTGTTTTTGTGAGGGATGGGTTAGGGTTTCTGAATGTTGATGTCATTGTCACTGTTTTTGTGAGTGAGGGGGTAGGGTTTCTGAGTGTTGATGTCATTGTCACTGTTATTGTGAGGGAGGGGGTAGGGTTTCTGAGTGTTGATGTCATTGTCACTGTTTTTATGAGGGAGGGGGTAGGGTTTCTGAGTGTTGAAGTCATTGTCACTGTTTTTGTGAGGGAGGGGGTAGGGTTTCTGAGTGTTGATGTCATTGTCACAGTTTTTGTGAGGGAGGGGGTAGGGTTTCTGAGTGTTGATGTCATTGTCACTGTTTTTGTGAGGGAGGGGGTAGGGTTTCTGAGTTTTGATTTCATTGTCACTGTTTTTGTGAGGGAGGGGGTAGGGTTTCTGAGTGTTGATGTCATTGGCACTGTTTTTGTCAGGGAGGAGGTAGGGTTTCTGAGTGTTGATGTCATTGGCACTGTTTTTGTGAGGGAGGGGGTAGGGTTTCTGAGTGTTGATGTCATTGTCACTGTTTTTGTGAGGGAGGGGGTAGGGTTTCTGAGTGTTGATGTCATTGTCACTGTTTTTGTGAGGGAGGGGTTAGGGTTTCTGAGTGTTGATGTCATTGTCACTGTTTTTGTGAGTGAGGGGGTAGGGTTTCTGAGTGTTGATGTCATTGTCACTGTTATTGTGAGGGAGGGGGTAGGGTTTCTGAGTGTTGATGTCATTGTCACTGTTTTTATGAGGGAGGGGGTAGGGTTTCTGAGTGTTGAAGTCATTGTCACTGTTTTTGTGAGGGAGGGGGTAGGGTTTCTGAGTGTTGATGTCATTGTCACTGTTTTTGTGAGGTAAGGGGTAGGGTTTCTGAGTGTTGATGTCATTGTCACAGTTTTTGTGAGGGAGGGGGTAGGGTTTCTGAGTGTTGATGTCATTGTCACTGTTTTTGTGAGGGAGGGGGTAGGGTTTGTGAGTTTTGATTTCATTGTCACTGTTTTTGTGAGGGAGGGGGTAGGGTTTCTGAGTGTTGATGTCATTGTCACTGTTTTTGTGAGGGAGGGGGTTGGGTTTCTGAGTGTTGATGTCATTGTCACTGTTTTTGTGAGGGAGGGGGTAGGGTTTGTGAGTTTTGATTTCATTGTCACTGTTTTTGTGAGGGAGGGGGTAGGGTTTCTGAGTGTTGATGTCAATGTCACTGTTTTTGTGAGGGAGGGGGTAGGGTTTCTGAGTGTTGATGTCATTGTCACTGTTTTTGTCAGGGAGGGTGTAGGGTTTCTGAGTGTTGATGTCGTTGTCACTGTTTTTGTGAGGGAGGGGGTAGGGTTTCTGAGTGTTGGTGTCATTGTCACTGTTTTTGTGAGGGAGGAGGTAGGGTTTCTGAGTGTTGATGTCATTGTCACTGTTTTTCTGAGGGAGGGGGTAGGGTTTCTGAGTGTTGAAGTCATTGTCACTGTTTTTGTGACGGAGGGGGTTGGGTTTCTGAGTGTTGATGTCATTGTCAATGTTTTTGTGAGGGAGGGGGTAGGGTTTCTGAGTGTTGATGTCATTGTCACTGTTTTTGTGACGGAGGGGGTAGGGTTTCTGAGTGTTGATGTCATTGTCACTGTTTTTGTGAGGGAGGGGGTAGGGTTTCTGAGTGTTGATGTCATTGTCACTGTTTTTGTGAGGGAGTGGGTAGGGTTTCTGAGTGTTGATGTCATTGTCACTGTTTTTGTGAGGGAGGGGGTAGGGTTTCTGAGTGTTGATGTCATTGTCACTGTTTTTGTGAGGGAGGGGGTAGGGTTTATGAGTGTTGATGTCGTTGTCACTGTTTTTGTGAGGGAGGGGGTAGGGTTTCTGAGTGTTGGTGTCATTGTCACTGTTTTTGTGAGGGAGGGGGTAGGGTTTCTGAGTGTTGATGTCATTGTCACTGTTTTTGTGAGGGAGGGGGTAGGGTTTCTGAGTTTTGATGTCATTGTCACTGTTTTTGTGAGGGAGGGGGTAGGGGTTCTGAGTGTTGATGTCATTGTCTCTGTTTTTATGAGGGAGGGGGTAGGGTTTCTGAGTGTTGAAGTCATTGTCACTGTTTTTGTGAGGGAGGGGGTAGGGTTTCTGAGTGTTGATGTCATTGTCACTGTTTTTGTGAGGTAAGGGGTAGGGTTTCTGAGTGTTGATGTCATTGTCACTGTTTTTGTGAGGGAGGGGGTAGGGTTTCTGAGTGTTGATGTCATTGTCACTGTTTTTGTGAGGGTGGGGGTAGGGTTTCTGAGTGTTGATGTCGTTGTCACTGTTTTTGTGAGGGAGGGGGTAGGGTTTCTGAGTGTTGATGTCATTGTCACTGTTTTTGTGAGGGAGGGGGTAGGGTTTCTGAGTGTTGATGTCATTGTCACTGTTTTTGTGAGGGAGGGGGTAGGGTTTCTGAGTGTTGATGTCATTGTCACTGTTTTTGTGAGGGAGGGGGTAGGGTTTCTGAGTGTTGATGTCATTGTCACTGTTTTTGTGAGGGAGGGGGTAGGGTTTCTGAGTGTTGATGTCATTGTCACTGTTTTTGTGAGGGAGGGGGTAGGGTTTCTGAGTGTTGATGTCATTGTCACTGATTTTGTGAGGGAGGGGGTAGGGTTTCTGAGTGTTGATGTCATTGTCACTGTTTTTGTGAGGGAGGGGGTGGGGTTTCTGAGTGTTGATGTCATTGTCACTGTTTTTGTGAGGGAGGGGTTAGGGTTTCTGAGTGTTGATGTCATTGTCACTGTTTTTGTGAGTGAGGGGGTAGGGTTTCTGAGTGTTGATGTCATTGTCACTGTTATTGTGAGGGAGGGGGTAGGGTTTCTGAGTGTTGATGTCATTGTCACTGTTTTTATGAGGGAGGGGGTAGGGTTTCTGAGTGTTGAAGTCATTGTCACTGTTTTTGTGAGGGAGGGGGTAGGGTTTCTGAGTGTTGATGTCATTGTCACTGTTTTTGTGAGGGAGGGGGTAGGGTTTCTGAGTGTTGATGTCATTGTCACTGTTTTTGTGAGTGAGGGGGTAGGGTTTCTGAGTGTTGATGTCATTGTCACTGTTATTGTGAGGGAGGGGGTAGGGTTTCTGAGTGTTGATGTCATTGTCACTGTTTTTATGAGGGAGGGGGTAGGGTTTCTGAGTGTTGAAGTCATTGTCACTGTTTTTGTGAGGGAGGGGGTAGGGTTTCTGAGTGTTGATGTCATTGTCACTGTTTTTGTGAGGTAAGGGGTAGGGTTTCTGAGTGTTGATGTCATTGTCACAGTTTTTGTGAGGGAGGGGGTAGGGTTTCTGAGTGTTGATGTCATTGTCACTGTTTTTGTGAGGGAGGGGGTAGGGTTTCTGAGTTTTGATTTCATTGTCACTGTTTTTGTGAGGGAGGGGGTAGGGTTTCTGAGTGTTGATGTCATTGTCACTGTTTTTGTGAGGGAGGGGGTAGGGTTTCTGAGTGTTGATGTCATTGGCACTGTTTTTGTCAGGGAGGGGGTAGGGTTTCTGAGTGTTGATGTCGTTGTCACTGTTTTTGTGAGGGAGGGGGTAGGGTTTCTGAGTGTTGGTGTCATTGTCACTGTTTTTGTGAGGGAGGAGGTAGGGTTTCTGAGTGTTGATGTCATTGTCACTGTTTTTCTGAGGGAGGGGGTAGGGTTTCTGAGTGTTGAAGTCATTGTCACTGTTTTTGTGACGGAGGGGGTTGGGTTTCTGAGTGTTGATGTCATTGTCAATGTTTTTGTGAGGGAGGGGGTAGGGTTTCTGAGTGTTGATGTCATTGTCACTGTTTTTGTGAGGGAGGGGGTAGGGTTTCTGAGTGTTGATGTCATTGTCACTGTTTTTGTGACGGAGGGGGTAGGGTTTCTGAGTGTTGATGTCATTGTCACTGTTTTTGTGAGGGAGGGGGTAGGGTTTCTGAGTGTTGATGTCATTGTCACTGTTTTTGTGAGGGAGTGGGTAGGGTTTCTGAGTGTTGATGTCATTGTCACTGTTTTTGTGAGGGAGGGGGTAGGGTTTCTGAGTGTTGATGTCATTGTCACTGTTTTTGTGAGGGAGGGGGTAGGGTTTCTGAGTGTTGATGTCGTTGTCACTGTTTTTGTGAGGGAGGGGGTAGGGTTTCTGAGTGTTGGTGTCATTGTCACTGTTTTTGTGAGGGAGGGGGTAGGGTTTCTGAGTGTTGATGTCATTGTCACTGTTTTTGTGAGGGAGGGGGTAGGGTTTCTGAGTTTTGATGTCATTGTCACTGTTTTTGTGAGGGAGGGGGTAGGGGTTCTGAGTGTTGATGTCATTGTCTCTGTTTTTATGAGGGAGGGGGTAGGGTTTCTGAGTGTTGAAGTCATTGTCACTGTTTTTGTGAGGGAGGCGGTAGGGTTTCTGAGTGTTGATGTCATTGTCACTGTTTTTGTGAGGTAAGGGGTAGGGTTTCTGAGTGTTGATGTCATTGTCACTGTTTTTGTGAGGGTGGGGGTAGGGTTTCTGAGTGTTGATGTCGTTGTCACTGTTTTTGTGAGGGAGGGGGTAGGGTTTCTGAGTGTTGATGTCATTGTCACTGTTTTTGTGAGGGAGGGGGTAGGGTTTCTGAGTGTTGATGTCATTGTCACTGTTTTTGTGAGGGAGGGGGTAGGGTTTCTGAGTTTTGATGTCATTGTCACTGATTTTGTGAGGGAGGGGGTAGGGTTTCTGAGTGTTGATGTCATTGTCACTGTTTTTGTGAGGGAGGGGGTGGGGTTTCTGAGTGTTGATGTCATTGTCACTGTTTTTGTGAGGGAGGGGTTAGGGTTTCTGAGTGTTGATGTCATTGTCACTGTTTTTGTGAGTGAGGGGGTAGGGTTTCTGAGTGTTGATGTCATTGTCACTGATTTTGTGAGGGAGGGGGTAGGGTTTCTGAGTTTTGATGTCATTGTCACTGATTTTGTGAGGGAGGGGGTAGGGTTTCTGAGTGTTGATGTCATTGTCACTGATTTTGTGAGGGAGGGGGTAGGGTTTCTGAGTGTTGATGTCATTGTCACTGTTTTTGTGAGGGAGGGGGTGGGGTTTCTGAGTGTTGATGTCATTGTCACTGTTTTTGTGAGGGAGGGGTTAGGGTTTCTGAGTGTTGATGTCATTGTCACTGTTTTTGTGAGTGAGGGGGTAGGGTTTCTGAGTGTTGATGTCATTGTCACTGTTATTGTGAGGGAGGGGGTAGGGTTTCTGAGTGTTGATGTCATTGTCACTGTTTTTATGAGGGAGGGGGTAGGGTTTCTGAGTGTTGAAGTCATTGTCACTGTTTTTATGAGGGAGGGGGTAGGGTTTCTGAGTGTTGATGTCATTGTCACTGTTTTTATGAGGGAGGGGGTAGGGTTTCTGAGTGTTGAAGTCATTGTCACTGTTTTTGTGAGGGAGGGGGTAGGGTTTCTGAGTGTTGATGTCATTGTCACTGTTTTTGTGAGGTAAGGGGTAGGGTTTCTGAGTATTGATGTCATTGTCACAGTTTTTGTGAGGGAGGGGGTAGGGTTTCTGAGTGTTGATGTCATTGTCACTGTTTTTGTGATGGAGGGGGTAGGGTTTCTGAGTTTTGATTTCATTGTCACTGTTTTTCTGAGGGAGGGGGTAGGGTTTCTGAGTGTTGATGTCATTGGCACTGTTTTTGTCAGGGAGGGGGTAGGGTTTCTGAGTGTTGATGTCGTTGTCACTGTTTTTGTGAGGGAGGGGGTAGGGTTTCTGAGTGTTGATGTCATTGTCACTGTTTTTGTGAGGGAGGGGGTAGGGTTTCTGAGTGTTGGTGTCATTGTCACTGTTTTTGTGAGGGAGGAGGTAGGGTTTCTGAGTGTTGATGTCATTGTCACTGTTTTTGTGAGGGAGGGGGTAGGGTTTCTGAGTGTTGATGTCATTGTCTCTGTTTTTGTGAGGGAGGGGGTAGCGTTTCTGAGTGTTGATGTCATTGTCACTGTTTTTGTGAGGGAGGGGGTAGGGTTTCTGAGTGTTAATGTCATTGTCACTGTTTTTGTGAGGGAGGGGGTAGGGTTTCTGAGTGTTGATGTCATTGTCACTGTTTTGTGAGGGAGGGGGTAGGGTTTCTGAGTTTTGATGTCATTGTCACTGTTTTTGTGAGGGAGGGGGTAGGGTTTCTGAGTGTTGATGTCATTGTCACTGTTTTGTGAGGGAGGGGGTAGGGTTTCTGAGTTTTGATGTCATTGTCACTGTTTTTGTGAGGGAGGGGGTAGGGTTTCTGAGTGTTGATGTCATTGTCACTGTTTTTGTGAGGGAGGGGGTAGGGTTTCTGCGTGTTGATGTCATTGTCACTGTTTTTGTGACGGAGTGGGTAGGGTTTCTGAGTGTTGATGTCATTGTCACTGTTTTTGTGACGGAGTGGGTAGGGTTTCTGAGTGTTGATGTCATTGTCACTGTTTTTGTGACGGAGGGGGTAGGGTTTCTGAGTGTTGATGTCATTGTCACTGTTTTTGTGAGCGAGGGGGTAGGGTTTCTGAGTGTTGACATCTGTCACTGTTTTTGTGAGTGAGGGGGTAGGGTTTCTGAGTTTTGATGTCATTGTCACTGTTTTTGTGAGGGAGGGGGTAGGGTTTCTGAGTGTTGATGTCATTGTCACTGTTTTTGTGAGCGAGGGGGTAGGGTTTCTGAGTGTTGATGTCATTGTCACTGTTTTTGTGAGGGAGTGGGTAGGGTTTCTGAGTGTTGATGTCATTGTCACTGTTTTTGTGAGGGAGGGGGTAGGGTTTCTGAGTGTTGATGTCATTGTCACTGTTTTTGTGAGGGAGTGGGTAGGGTTTCTGAGTGTTGATGTCATTGACACTGTTTTTGTGAGGGAGGGTAGGGTTTCTGAGTGTTGATGTCATTGTCACTGTTTTTGTGAGGGAGGGGGTAGGGTTTCTGAGTGTTGATGTCATTGACACTGTTTTTGTGAGGGAGGGTAGGGTTTCTGAGTGTTGATGTCATTGTCACTGTTTTTGTGAGGGAGGGGGTAGGGTTTCTGAGTGTTGATGTCATTGTCACTGTTTTTGTGAGGGAGGGGGTGGGGTTTCTGAGTGTTGATGTCATTGTCACTGTTTTTGTGAGGGAGGGGGTAGGGTTTCTGAGTGTTGATGTCATTGTCACTGTTTTTGTGAGGGAGGGGGTAGGGTTTCTGAGTTTTGATGTCATTGTCACTGTTTTTGTGAGGGAGGGGGTAGGGTTTCTGAGTGTTGATGTCATTGTCACTGTTTTTGTGAGGGCGGTGGTAGGGTTTCTGAGTTTTGATGTCATTGACACTGTTTTTGTGAGGGAGGGGTAGGGTTTCTGAGTGTTGATGTCATTGTCACTGTTTTTGTGAGGGAGGGGGTAGGGTTTCTGAGTTTTGATGTCATTGTCACTGTTTTTGTGAGGGAGGGGGTAGGGTTTCTGAGTGTTGATGTCATTGTCACTGTTTTTGTGAGGGCGGTGGTAGGGTTTCTGAATTTTGATGTCATTGACACTGTTTTTGTGAGGGAGGGGTAGGGTTTCTGAGTGTTGATGTCATTGTCACTGTTTTTGTGTGGTAGGAGGTAGGGTTTCTGAGTGTTGATGTCATTGTCACTGTTTTTGTGAGGGAGGGGGTAGGGTTTCTGAGTGTTGATGTCATTGTTACTGTTTTTGTGAGGGAGGGGGTAGGGTTTCTGAGTGTTGATGTCATTGTCACTGTTTTTGTGAGGGAGGGGGTAGGGTTTCTGTGTGTTGATGTCATTGTCACTGTTTTTGTGCGGGAGGGGGTAGGGTTTCTGAGTTTTGATTTCATTGTCACTGTTTTTGTGAGGGAGGGGGTAGGGTTTCTGAGTGTTGATGTTATTGTCACTGTTTTTGTGAGGGAGGGTGTATGGTTTCTGAGTTTTGATGTCATTGTCACTGTTTTTGTGAGGGAGGGGGTAGGGTTTCTGAGTGTTGATGTCATTGTCACTGTTTTTGTGAGGGAGGGGGTAGGGTTTCTGAGTGTTGATGTCATTGTCACTGTTTTTGTGAGGGAGGGGGTAGGGTTTCTGAGTTTTGATTTCATTGTCACTGTTTTTGTGAGGGAGGGGGTAGGGTTTCTGAGTGTTGATGTCATTGTCACTGTTTTTGTGAGGGAGGGGGTAGGGTTTCTGAGTGTTGATGTCATTGTCACTGTTTTTGTGAGGGAGGGGGTGGGGTTTCTGAGTTTTGATGTCATTGACACTGTTTTTGTGACGGAGGGAGTAGGGTTTCTGAGTGTTGATGTCATTGTCAATGTTTTTCTGAGGGAGGGAGTAGGGTTTCTGAGTGTTGATGTCATTGTCACTGTTTTTGTGAGGGATGGGTAGGGTTTCTGAGTGTTGATGTCATTGTCACTGTTTTTGTGACGGAGGGGGTAGGGTTTCTGAGTGTTGATGTCATTGTCACTGTTTTTGTGGGTGAGGGTGTAGGGTTTCTGAGTGTTGATGTCATTGTCACTGTTATTGTGAGGGAGGGGTAGGGTTTCTGAGTGTTGATGTCATTGTCACTGTTTTTGTGAGCGAGGGGGTAGGGTTTCTGAGTGTTGATGTCATTGTCACTGTTATTGTGAGGGAGGGGTAGGGTTCTGAGTGTTGATGTCATTGTCACTGTTTTTGTGAGGGAGGGGGTAGGGTTTCTGAGTGTTGATGTCATTGTCACTGTTTTTTTGAGGGAGGGGGTAGGGTTTCTGAGTGTTGATGTCATTGTCACTGTTTTTGTGAGGGAGGGGGTAGGGTTTCTGAGTGTTGATGTCATTGTCACTGTTTTTGTGAGGGAGGGGGTAGGGTTTCTGAGTGTTGATGTCATTGTCACTGTTTTTGTGAGGGAGGGGGTAGGGTTTCTGAGTGTTGATATCATTGTCACTGTTTTTGTGAGGGAGGAGGTAGGGTTTCTGAGTGTTGATGTCATTGTCACTGTTTTTGTGAGGGAGGGGTAGGGTTTCTGAGTGTTGATGTCATTGTCACTGTTTTTGTGAGGGAGGGGGTAGGGTTTCTGAGTGTTGATGTCATTGTCACTGTTTTTGTGAGGGAGTGGGTAGGGTTTCTGAGTGTTGATGTCATTGTCACTGTTTTTGTGAGGGAGGGGTAGGGTTTCTGAGTGTTGATGTCATTGTCACTGTTTTTGTGAGGGAGTGGGTAGGGTTTCTGAGTGTTGATGTCATTGTCACTGTTTTTGTGAGGGAGGGGGTAGGGTTTCTGAGTGTTGATGTCATTGTCACTGTTTTTGTGAGGGAGTGGGTAGGGTTTCTGAGTGTTGATGTCATTGTCACTGTTTTTGTGAGGGAGGGGGTAGGGTTTCTGAGTGTTGATGTCATTGTCACTGTTTTTGTGAGGGAGTGGGTAGGGTTTCTGAGTGTTGATGTCATTGACACTGTTTTTGTGAGGGAGGGTAGGGTTTCTGAGTGTTGATGTCATTGTCACTGTTTTTGTGAGGGAGGGGGTAGGGTTTCTGAGTGTTGATGTCATTGACACTGTTTTTGTGAGGGAGGGTAGGGTTTCTGAGTGTTGATGTCATTGTCACTGTTTTTGTGGGGGAGGGGGTAGGGTTTCTGAGTGTTGATGTCAATGTCATTGTTTTTGTGAGGGAGGGGGTAGGGTTTCTGAGTTTTGATGTCATTGACACTGTTTTTGTGAGGGAGGGGTAGGGTTTCTGAGTGTTGATGTCAGTGTCACTGTTTTTGTGAGTGAGGGGGTAGGGTTTCTGAGTGTTGATGTCATTGTCACTGTTTTTGTGTGGTAGGAGGTAGGGTTTCTGAGTGTTGATGTCATTGTCACTGTTTTTGTGAGGGAGGGGGTAGGGTTTCTGTGTGTTGATGTCATTGTCACTGTTTTTGTGCGGGAGGGGGTAGGGTTTCTGAGTGTTGATGTCATTGTCACTGTTTTTGTGAAGGATGGGTAGGGTTTCTGAGTGTTGATGTCATTGTCACTGTTTTTGTGAGGGAGGGGGTAGGGTTTCTGAGTTTTGATTTCATTGTCACTGTTTTTGTGAGGGAGGGTGTAGGGTTTCTGAGTGTTGATGTCATTGTCACTGTTTTTGTGAGGGTGGGGGTAGGGTTTCTGAGTGTTGATGTCATTGTCACTGTTTTTGTGCGGGAGGGGGTAGGGTTTCTGAGTTTTGATGTCATTGTCACTGTTTTTGTGAGGGAGGGGGTAGGGTTTCTGAGTTTTGATTTCATTGTCACTGTTTTTGTGAGGGAGGGGGTAGGGTTTCTGAGTGTTGATGTCATTGTCACTGTTTTTGTGAGGGAGGGGGTAGGGTTTCTGAGTGTTGATGTCATTGTCACTGTTTTTGTGAGGGAGGGGGTAGGGTTTCTGAGTGTTGATGTCATTGTCAATGTTTTTGTGAGGGAGGGGGTAGGGTTTCTGAGTGTTGATGTCATTGTCACTGTTTTTGTGAGGGAGTGGGTAGGGTTTCTGAGTGTTGATGTCATTGTCACTGTTTTTGTGAGGGAGGGGGTAGGGTTTCTGAGTGTTGATGTCATTGTCACTGTTTTTGTGAGGGAGGGGGTGCGGTTTCTGAGTTTTGATGTCATTGACACTGTTTTTGTGACGGAGGGAGTAGGGTTTCTGAGTGTTGATGTCATTGTCAATGTTTTTCTGAGGGAGGGGGTAGGGTTTCTGAGTGTTGATGTCATTGTCACTGTTTTTGTGAGGGAGGGGGTAGGGTTTCTGAGTGTTGATGTCATTGTCACTGTTTTTGTGAGGGAGGGGGTAGGGTTTCTGAGTGTTGATGTCATTGTCACTGTTTTTGTGAGGGAGGGGGTGGGGTTTCTGAGTTTTGATGTCATTGACACTGTTTTTGTGAGGGAGGGGGTAGGGTTTCTGAGTTTTGATATCATTGTCATTGTTTTTGTGAGGGAGGGGGTAGGGTTTCTGAGTGTTGATGTCATTGTCACTGTTTTTGTGAGAGAGGGGGTAGGGTTTCTGAGTGTTGATGTCATTGTCACTGTTTTTGAGAGGGAGGGGGTAGGGTATCTGAGTGTTGATGTCATTGTCACTGTTTTTGTGAGGGAGGGGGTAGGGTTTCTGAGTGTTGATGTCATTGTCACTGTTTTTGTGAGGGAGGGGGGTAGGGTTTCTGCGTGTTGATGTCATTGTCACTGTTTTTGTGACGGAGTGGGTAGGGTTTCTGAGTGTTGATGTCATTGTCACTGTTTTTGTGAGGGAGGGGGTAGGGTTTCTGAGTGTTGATGTCATTGTCACTGTTTTTGTGAAGGATGGGTAGGGTTTCTGAGTGTTGATGTCATTGTCACTGTTTTTGTGAGGGAGCGGGTGGGGTTTCTGAGTTTTGATGTCATTGACACTGTTTTTGTGTGGTAGGAGGTAGGGTTTCTGAGTGTTGAAGTCATTGTCACTGTTTTTGTGAGGGAGGGGGTAGGGTTTCTGAGTGTTGATGTCATTGTCACTGTTTTTGTGAGGGAGGGGGTAGGGTTTCTGAGTGTTGATGTCATTGTCACTGTTTTTGTGAGGGAGCGGGTGGGGTTTCTGAGTTTTGATGTCATTGACACTGTTTTTGTGTGGTAGGAGGTAGGGTTTCTGAGTGTTGAAGTCATTGTCACTGTTTTTGTGAGGGAGGGGGTAGGGTTTCTGAGTGTTGATGTCATTGTCACTGTTTTTGTGAGGGAGGGAGTAGGGTTTCTGAGTGTTGATGTCATTGTCACTGTTTTTGTGACGGAGGGGGCAGGGTTTCTGAGTGTTGATGTCATTGTCACTGTTTTTGTGAGTGAGGGGGTAGGGTTTCTGAGTGTTGATGTCATTGTCACTGTTTTGTGAGGGAGGGGGTAGGGTTTCTGAGTGTTGATGTCAATGTCACTGTTTTTGTGAGGGAGGGGGTAGGGTATCTGAGTGTTGATGTCATTGTCACTGTTTTTGTGAGGGAGGGGGTAGGGTTTCTGAGTGTTGATGTCATTGTCACTGTTTTTGTGAGGGAGGGGGTAGGGTTTCTGCGTGTTGATGTCATTGTCACTGTTTTTGTGACGGAGTGGGTAGGGTTTCTGAGTGTTGATGTCATTGTCACTGTTTTTGTGACGGAGGGGGTAGGGTTTCTGAGTGTTGATGTCATTGTCACTGTTTTTGTGAGGGAGGGGGTAGGGTTTCTGAGTGTTGATGTCATTGTCACTATTTCTGTGAGGGAGACGGGAGGGTTTGTGAGTGTTGATGTCATTGTCACTGTTTTTGTGGGTGAGGGTGTAGGGTTTCTGAGTGTTGATGTCATTGTCACTGTTTTTGTGAGGGAGTGGGTAGGGTTTCTGAGTGTTGATGTCATTGTCACTGTTTTTGTGAGGGAGGGGGTAGGGTTTCTGAGTGTTGATGTCATTGTCACTGTTTTTGTGAGGGAGTGGGTAGGGTTTCCGAGTGTTGATGTCATTGACACTGTTTTTGTGAGGGTGGGGGTAGGGTTTCTGAGTGTTGATGTCATTGTCACTGTTTTTGTGAGGGAGGGGGTAGGGTTTCTGAGTGTTGATGCCATTGTCACTGTTTTTCTGAGGGAGTGGGTAGGGTTTCTGAGTGTTGATGTCATTGTCACTGTTTTTGTGAGGGAGGGGGTAGGGTTTCTGAGTGTTGATGTCATTGTCACTGTTTTTGTGAGGGAGGGGGTAGGGTTTCTGAGTGTTGATGTCATTGTCACTGTTTTTGTGAGGGAGGGGTAGGGTTTCTGAGTGTTGATGTCATTGTCACTGTTTTTGTGTGGTAGGAGGTAGGGTTTCTGAGTGTTGAAGTCATTGTCACTGTTTTTGTGAGGGAGGGGGTAGGGTTTCTGAGTTTTGATTTCATTGTCACTGTTTTTGTGAGGGAACGGGTAGGGTTTCTGAGTGTTGATGTCATTGTCACTGTTTTTGTGAGGGAGGGGGTAGGGTTTCTGAGTGTTGATGTCATTGTCACTGTTTTTGTGAGGGAGGGGGTAGGGTTTCTGAGTGTTGATGTCATTGTCACTGTTTTTGTGAGGGAGGGGGTAGGGTTTCTGAGTGTTGATGTCATTGTCACTGTTTTTGTGAGGGAGGGGGTAGGGTTTCTGAGTGTTGATGTCATTGTCACTGTTTTTGTGAGGGAGGGGGTAGGGTTTCTGAGTGTTGATGTCATTGTCACTGTTTTTGTGAGGGAGGTGGTAGGGTTTCTGAGTGTTGATGTCATTGTCACTGTTTTTGTGAGGGCGGGGGTAGGGTTTCTGAGTGTTGATGTCATTGTCACTGTTTTTGTGAGGGAGGGGGTAGGGTTTCTGAGTGCTGATGTCATTGCCACTGTTTTTGTGAGGGAGGGGGTAGGGTTTCTGAGTGTTGATGTCATTGTCAATGTTTTTGTGAGGGAGGGGGTAGGGTTTCTGAGTGTTGATGTCATTGTCACTGTTTTTGTGAGGGAGGGGGTAGGGTTTCTGAGTGTTGATGTCATTGTCACTGTTTTTGAGAGGGAGGGGGTGGGGTTTCTGAGTTTTGATGTCATTGACACTGTTTTTGTGAGGGAGGGGTAGGGTTTCTGAGTGTTGATGTCATTGTCACTGTTTTTGTGAGGGATGGGTAGGGTTTCTGAGTTTTGATGTCATTGTCACTGTTTTTGTGAGGGAGGGGGGTAGGGTTTCTGAGTTTTGATTTCATTGTCATTGTTTTTGTGAGGGAGGGGGTAGGGTTTCTGAGTGTTGATGTCATTGTCACTGTTTTTGTGAGAGAGGGGGTAGGGTTTCTGAGTGTTGATGTCATTGTCTCTGTTTTTGTGAGGGAGGGGGTAGGGTTTCTGAGTGTTGATGTCATTGTCACTGTTTTTGTGAGGGATGGGTAGGTTTCTGAGTGTTGATGTCATTGTCTCTGTTTTTCTGAGGGAGGGGGTAGGGTTTCTGAGTGTTGATGTCATTGTCACTGTTTTTGTGAGGGAGGGGGTAGGGTTTCTGAGTGTTGATGTCATTGTCACTATTTCTGTGAGGGAGGCGGGAGGGCTTGTGAGTGTTGATGTCATTGTCACTGTTTTTGTGAGTGAGGGGGTAGGGTTTCTGAGTGTTGATGTCATTGTCACTGTTATTGTGAGGGAGGCGGTAGGGTTTCTGAGTTTTGATGTCATTGTCACTGTTTTTGTGAGCGAGGGGTAAGGTTTCTGAGTGTTGATGTCATTGTCAATGTTTTTGAGAGGGAGGGGTAGGGTTTTTGAGTGTTGATGTCATTGTCACTGTTTTTGTGAGGGAGGGAGGAGGGTTTCTGAGTTTTGATGTCATTGTCACTGTTTTTGTGAGCGAGGGGGTAGGGTTTCTGAGTTTTGATGTCATTGTCACTGTTTTTGTGAGCGAGGGGGTAGGTTTCTGAGTGTTGATGTCATTGTCACTGTTTTTGTGAGCGAGGGGGTAGGGTTTCTGAGTGTTGATGTCATTGTCACTGTTTTTGTGAGGGAGGGGGTAGGGTTTCTGAGTGTTGATGTCATTGTCACTGTTTTTGTGAGGGAGGGGGTAGGGTTTCTGAGTGTTGATGTCATTGTCACTGTTTTTGTGAGGGAGGGGGTGGGGTTTCTGAGTTTTGATGTCATTGACACTGTTTTTGTGAGGGAGGGGTAGGGTTTCTGAGTGTTGATGTCATTGTCACTGTTTTTGTGAGGGATGGGTAGGGTTTCTGAGTTTTGATGTCATTGTCACTGTTTTTGTGAGGGAGGGGGTAGGGTTTCTGAGTTTTGATTTCATTGTCATTGTTTTTGTGAGGGAGGGGGTAGGGTTTCTGAGTGTTGATGTCATTGTCACTGTTTTTGTGAGAGAGGGGGTAGGGTTTCTGAGTGTTGATGTCATTGTCTCTGTTTTTGTGAGGGAGGGGGTAGGGTTTCTGAGTGTTGATGTCATTGTCACTGTTTTTGTGAGGGATGGGTAGGGTTTCTGAGTGTTGATGTCATTGTCTCTGTTTTTCTGAGGGAGGGGGTAGGGTTTCTGAGTGTTGATGTCATTGTCACTGTTTTTGTGAGGGAGGGGGTAGGGTTTCTGAGTGTTGATGTCATTGTCACTATTTCTGTGAGGGAGGCGGGAGGGCTTGTGAGTGTTGATGTCATTGTCACTGTTTTTGTGAGTGAGGGGGTAGGGTTTCTGAGTGTTGATGTCATTGTCACTGTTATTGTGAGGGAGGCGGTAGGGTTTCTGAGTTTTGATGTCATTGTCACTGTTTTTGTGAGCGAGGGGTAAGGTTTCTGAGTGTTGATGTCATTGTCAATGTTTTTGTGAGGGAGGGGGTAGGTTTTTGAGTGTTGATGTCATTGTCACTGTTTTTGTGAGGGAGGGAGTAGGGTTTCTGAGTTTTGATGTCATTGTCACTGTTTTTGTGAGCGAGGGGGTAGGGTTTCTGAGTTTTGATGTCATTGTCACTGTTTTTGTGAGCGAGGGGGTAGGGTTTCTGAGTGTTGATGTCATTGTCACTGTTTTTGTGAGCGAGGGGGTAGGGTTTCTGAGTGTTGATGTCATTGTCACTGTTTTTGTGAGGGAGGGGGTAGGGTTTCTGAGTGTTGATGTCATTGTCACTGTTTTTGTGAGGGAGGGGGTAGGCTTTCTGAGTGTTGATGTCATTGTCACTGTTTTTATGAGGAAGGGGGTAGGGTTTCTGAGTGTTGATGTCATTGTCACTGTTTTTGTGAGGGAGGGGGTAGGGTTTCTGAGTGTTGATGTCATTGTCACTGTTTTTGTGAGGGAGAGGTTAGGGTTTCTGAGTGTTGATGTCATTGTCACTGTTTTTCTGCGGGAGGGGATAGGGTTTCTGAGTGTTGATGTCATTGTCACTGTTTTTGTGACGGAGGGGGTAGGGTTTCTGAGTGTTGATGTCATTGTCACTGTTTTTGTGAGGGAGGGGGTAGGGTTTCTGAGTGTTGATGTCATTGTCACTATTTCTGTGAGGGAGTCGGGAGGGTTTGTGAGTGTTGATGTCATTGTCACTGTTTTTGTGAGTGAGGGGGTAGGGTTTCTGAGTGTTGATGTCATTGTCACTGTTTTTGTGAGGGAGGGGGTAGGGTTTCTGAGTGTTGATGTCATTGTCACTGTTTTTGTGAAGGAGGGGGTAGGGTTTCTGAGTGTTGATGTCATTGTCACTGTTTTTGTGAGGGAGGGGGTAGGGTTTCTGAGTGTTGATGTCATTGTCACTGTTATTGTGAGGGAGGGGGTAGGGTTTCTGAGTGTTGATGTCATTGTCACTGTTTTTGTGAGCGAGGGGGTAGGGTTTCTGAGTGTTGATGTCATTGTCAATGTTTTTGTGAGGGAGTGGGTAGGGTTTCTGAGTGTTGATGTCATTGTCACTGTTTTTGTGAGGGAGGGGGTAGGGTTTCTGAGTGTTGATGTCATTGTCACTGTTTTTGTGACGGAGGGGGTAGGGTTTCTGAGTGTTGATGTCATTGTCACTGTTTTTCTGAGGGAGGGGGTAGGGTTTCTGAGTGTTGATGTCATTGTCACTGTTTTTGTGAGGGAGGGGGTAGGGTTTCTGAGTGTTGATGTCATTGTCACTGTTTTTGTGAGGGAGGGGGTAGGGTTTCTGAGTGTTGATGTCATTGTCACTGTTTTTGTGAGGGAGGGGGTAGGGTTTCTGAGTGTTGATCTCATTGTCACTGTTTTTGTGAGGGATGGGTAGGGTTTCTGAGTGTTGATGTCATTGTCACTGTTTTTGTGAGGGAGGGGTAGGGTTTCTGAGTGTTGATGTCATTGTCACTGTTTTTGTGAGGGAGGGGTAGGGTTTCTGAGTGTTGATGTCATTGTCACTGTTTTTGTGAGGGAGGGAGTAGGGTTTCTGAGTGTTGATGTCATTGTCACTGTTTTTGTGAGGGAGGGGGTGGGGTTTCTGAGTTTTGATGTCATTGACACTGTTTTTGTGAGGGAGGGGTAGGGTTTCTGAGTGTTGATGTCATTGTCACTGTTT
>NW_026779769.1:0-73763 GCF_030144855.1 Hypanus sabinus
TGACAATGACATCAACACTCAGAAACCCTACCCCCTCCCTCACAAAACAGTGACAATGACATCAACACTCAGAAACCCTACCCACTCCCTTTCAAAAACAGTGACAATGAAATCAACACTCAGAAACCCTACCCCCTCCCTCACAAAAACAGTGACAATGACATCAACACTCAGAAACCCTACCCTCTCCCTCACAAAAACAGTGACAATGACATCAACACTCAGAAACCCTACCCCCTCCCTCACAAAAACAGTGACAATGACATCAACACTCAGAAACCCTACCCATCCCTCACAAAAACAGTGACAGACATCAAAACTCTGAATCCCTACCCCCCTCACAAAAACAGTGACAATGACATCAACACTCAGAAACCCTACCCCCTCCTCACAAAAACAGTGACAATGACATCAACACTCAGAAACCCTACCCATCCCTCACAAAAACAGTGACAATGACATCAACACTCAGAAACCCTACCCCCTCCCTCACAAAAACAGTGACAATGACATCAACACTCAGAAACCCTACCCCCTCACTCACAAAAACAGTGACAATGACATCAACACTCAGAAAACCCTACCCCCTCCCTCACAAAAACAGTGACAATGACATCAAAACTCAGAAATCCTACCCCCTCCCTCACAAAAAACAGTGACAATGACATCAAACACTCAGAAACCCTACCCACTCCCTCACAAAAACAGTGACAATGACATCAACACTCAGAAACCCTACCCCCTCCCTCACAAAAACAGTGACAATGACATCAACACTCAGAAACCCTACCCACTCCCTCACAAAAACATTGACAATGACATCAACACTCAGAAACCCTACCCCCTCCCTCACAAAAACTGTGACAATGACATCAACACTCAGAAACCCTACCCATCCCTCACAAAAACAGTGACAATGACATCAACACTCAGAAAACCCTACCCCCTCCCTCACAAAAACAGTGACAATGACATCAACACTCAGAAACCCTACCCCCTCGCTCACAAAAACAGTGACAATGACATCAAAACTCAGAAACCCTAGCCCCACCCTCACAAAAACAGTGACAATGACATCAACACTCAGAAACCCTACCCCCACCCTCACAAAAACAGTGACAATGACATCAACACTCAGAAACCCTACCCCCACCATCACAAAAACAGTGACAATGACATCAACACTCAGAAACCCTACCCCCTCCCTCACAAAAACAGTGACAATGACATCAACACACAGAAACACTACCCCCTCCCTCACAAAAACATTGACAATGACATCAACACTCAGAAACCCTACCCCCTCCCTCACAAAAACAGTGACGATGACATTAACACTCAGAAACCCTACCGCCTCCCTCACAAAAACAGTGACAATGACATCAACACTCAGAAACCCTACCCCCTCCCTCACAAAAACAGTGACAATGACATCAACACTCAGAAACCCTACCCCCTCCCTCACAAAAACAGTGACAATGACATCAAAACTCAGAAACCCTACCCCCTCCCTCACAAAAACAGTGACAATGACATCAACACTCAGAAACCCTACCACCTCCCTCACAAAAACAGTGACAATGACATCAACACTCAGAAACCCTACCCATCCCTCACAAAAACAGTGACAATGACATCAAAACTCTGAAACCCTACCCCCTCCCTCACAAAAACAGTGACAATGACATCAAAACTCAGAAACCCTACCCCCTCCCTCACAAAAACAGTGACAATGACATCAACACTCAGAAACCCTACCCCCTCCCTCACAAAAACAGTGACAACGACATCAACACTCAGAAACCCTACCCCCTCCCTCACAAAAACAGTGACAATGACATCAACACTCAGAAACCGCACCCCCTCCCTCACAAAAACAGTGACAACGACATCAACACTCAGAAACCCTACCCCCTCCCTCACAAAAACAGTGACAATGACATCAACACTCAGAAACCCTACCCCCTCCCTCACAAAAGGAGTGACCATGACATCAAAACTCAGAAACCCTACCCCCTCCCTCACAAAAACAGTGACAATGACATCAACACTCAGAAACCCTTCCCCCTCCCTCACAAAAACAGTGACAATGACATCAACTCTCAGAAACCCTACCCCCTCCCTCACAAAAACAGTGACAATGACATCAACACTCAGAAACCCTACCCCTCCCTCACAAAAACAGTGACAATGACATCAACACTCAGAAACCCTACCCCCTCCCTCACAAAAACAGTGACAATGACATCAAAACTCAGAAACCCTACCCATCCCTCACAAAAACAGTGACAATGACATCAACACTCAGAAACCCTACCCCCTCCCTCACAAAAACAGTGACAATGACATCAAAACTCAGAAACCCCACCCCCTCCCTCACAAAAACAGTGACAATGACATCAAAACTCAGAAACCCCACCCCCTCCCTCACAAAAACAGTGACAATGACATCAACACTCAGAAACCCTACCCCCTCCCTCACAAAAACAGTGACAATGACATCAACACTCAGAAACCCTACCCATCCCTCGCAAAAACAGTGACAATGACATCAACACTCAGAAACCCTACTCCCTCCCTCACAAAAACAGTGACAATGACATCAACACTCAGAAACCCTACCCCCTCCTTCACAAAAACAGTGACAATGACATCAACACTCAGAAACCCTACACCCTCCCTCACAAAAACATTGACAATGACATCAACACTCAGAAACCCTACCCCTCCCTCACAAAAACAGTGACAATGACATCAACACTCAGAAACCCTACCCCCTCCCTCACAAAAACAGTGACAATGACATCAAAACTCAGAAACCCTACCCATCCCTCACAAAAACAGTGACAATGACATCAACACTCAGAAACCCTACCCCCTCCCTCACAAAAACAGTGACAATGACATCAACACTCAGAAACCCTACCCCCTCCTTCACAAAAACAGTGACAATGACATCAACACTCAGAAACCCTACACCCTCCCTCACAAAAACATTGACAATGACATCAACACTCAGAAACCCTACCCCCTCCCTCAAAAAAACAGTGACAACGACATCAACACTCTGAAACCCTACACCCTCCATCACAAAAACAGTGACAATGACATCAACACTCAGAAACCCTACCCCCTCCCTCACAAAAACAGTGACAATGACATCAACACTCAGAAACCCTACCCCCTCCCTCAGAAAAACAGTGACAATGACATCAACACTCAGAAACCCTATCCCCTCCGTCACAAAAACAGTGACAATGACATCAACACTCAGAAACCCTACCCCCTCCCTCACAAAAACATTGAAAATGACATCAACACTCAGAAACCCTACCCCCTCCCTCACAAAAACAGTGACAATGACATCAACACTCAGAAACCCTACACCCTCCCTCACAAAAACAGTGACAATGACATCAACACTCAGAAACCCTACCCCCTCCCTCACAAAAACAGTGACAATGACATCAACACTCAGAAACCCTACCCCCTCCCTCACAAAAACAGTGACAATGACATCAACACTCAGAAACCCTACCCCCTCCCTCACAAAAAGAGTGACCATGACATCAAAACTCAGAAACCCTACCCCCTCCCTCACAAAAACAGTGACAATGACATCAACACTCAGAAACCCTACCCCCTCCCTCACAAAAACAGTGACAATGACATCAACACTCAGAAACCCTACCCCCTCCCTCACAAAAACAGTGACAATGACATCAACACTCAGAAACCCTACCCCCTCCCTCACAAAAAGAGTGACCATGACATCAAAACTCAGAAACCCTACCCCCTCCCTCACAAAAAGAGTGACAATGATATCAACACTCAGAAACCCTACCCCCTCCCTCACAAAAACAGTGACAATGACATCAACACTCAGAAACCCTACCGACTCCCTCACAAAAACAGTGACAATGACATCAACACTCAGAAACCCTACCCCCTCCCTCACAAAAAGAGTGACAATGACATCAACACTCAGAAACCCTACCCCCTCACTCACAAAAACAGTGACAATGACATCAACACTCAGAAACCCTACCCCCTCCCTCACAAAAAGAGTGACAATGACATCAAAACTCAGAAACCCTACCCCCTCACTCACAAAAACAGTGACAGATGTCAACACTCAGAAACCCTACCCCCTCCCTCACAAAAACAGTGACAGATATCAACACTCAGAAACCCTACCCCCTCCCTCACAAAAACAGACAATGACATCAACACTCAGAAACCCTAACCCCTCCGTCACAAAAACAGTGATAATGACATCAACACTCAGAAACCCTACCCCCTCCCTCACAAAAACAGTGACAATGACATCAAAACGCAGAAACCCTACCCCCTCCCTCACAAAAACAGTGACAATGACATAAACACTCAGAAACCTTACCCATCCCTCACAAAAACAGTGACAATGACATCAACACTCAGAAACCCTACCCCCTCCCTCACAAATACAGTGACAATGACATCAACACTCAGAAACCCTACCCCCTCCCTCACAAAAACAGTGACAATGACATCAACACTCAGAAACCCTACCCCCTCCCTCACAAAAACAGTGACAACGACATCAACACTCAGAAACCCTACCCCCTCCCTCACAAAAACAGTTAAAATGACATCAACACTCAGAAACCCTACCCCTCCCTCACAAAAACTGTGACAATGACATCAAAACGCAGAAACCCTACCCCCTCCCTCACAAAATCAGTGGCAATGACATCAACACTCAGAAAACCTACCCCCTCCCTCATAAAAACAGTGACAATGACATCAACACTCAGAAACCCTACCCCCTCCCTCACAAAAACAGTGACAATGACATCAACACTCAGAAACCCTACCCCCTCCCTCATAAAAACATCGACAATGACATCAACACTCAGAAACCCCACCCCCTCACTCACAAAAACAGTGACAATGACATCAACACTCAGAAACCCTACCCCCTCCCTCACAAAAACAGTGACAATGACATCAACACTCAGAAACCCTACCCCCTCCCTCACAAAAACAGTGACAATGACATCAAAACTCAGAAACCCTACCCCCTCCCTCACAAAAACAGTGACAATGACATCAAAACTCAGAAACCCTACCCCGTCCATCACAAAAACAGTGACAATGACATCAACACTCAGAAACCCTACCCCCTCCCGCACAAAAACAGTGACAATGACATCAACACTCAGAAACCCTACCGACTCCCTCACAAAAACAGTGACAATGACATCAACACACAAAAAATCTACCCCCTCCCTCACAAAAACAGTGACAATGACATCAACACTCAGAAACCCTACCCATCCCTCACAAAAACAGTGACAATGACATCAAAACTCTGAAACCCTACCCCCTCCCTCACAAAAACAGTGACAATGACATCAACACTCAGAAACCCTACCCCCTCCCTCACAAAAACAGTGACAATGAAATCAACACTCAGAAACCCTACCCCCTCCCTCACAAAAACAGTGACAATGACATCAACACTCAGAAACCCTACCCCCTTCCTCACAAAAACAGTGACAACGACATCAACACTCAGAAACCCTACCCCCTCCCTCACAAAAACAGTGACAATGACATCAACACTCAGAAACCGCACCCCCTCCCTCACAAAAACAGTGACAACGACATCAACACACAGAAACCCTACCCCCTCCCTCACAAAAACAGTGACAATGACATCAACACTCAGAAACCCTACCCCCTCCCTCACAAAAGGAGTGACCATGACATCAAAACTCAGAAACCCTACCCCCTCCCTCACAAAAACAGTGACAATGACATCAACACTCAGAAACCCTTCCCCCTCCCTCACAAAAACAGTGACAATGACATCAACTCTCAGAAACCCTACCCCCTCCCTCACAAAAACAGTGACAATGACATCAACACTCAGAAACCCTACCCCCTCCCTCACAAAAACAGTGACAATGACATCAAAACTCAGAAACCCTACCCCCTCCCTCACAAAAACAGTGACAATGACATCAACACTCAGAAACCCTACCCCCTCCCTCACAAAAACAGTGACAATGACATCAACACTCAGAAACCCTACCCCCTCCCTCACAAAAACAGTGACAATGACATCAACACTCAGAAACCCTACCCATCCCTCGCAAAAACAGTGACAATGACATCAACACTCAGAAACCCTACCCCCTCCCTCACAAAATCAGTGACAATGACATCAACACTCAGAAACCCTACCCCCTCCTTCACAAAAACAGTGACAATGACATCAACACTCAGAAACCCTACACCCTCCCTCACAAAAACATTGACAATGACATCAACACTCAGAAACCCTACCCCTCCCTCACAAAAACAGTGACAATGACATCAACTCTCAGAAACCCTACCCCCTCCCTCAAAAAAACAGTGACAACGACATCAACACTCTGAAACCCTACACCCTCCATCACAAAAACAGTGACAATGACATCAACACTCAGAAACCCTACCCCCTCCCTCACAAAAACAGTGACAATGACATCAACACTCAGAAACCCTACCCCCTCCCTCACAAAAACAGTGACAATGACATCAACACTCAGAAACCCTATCCCCTCCGTCACAAAAACAGTGACAATGACATCAACACTCAGAAACCCTACCCCCTCCCTCACAAAAACATTGAAAATGACATCAACACTCAGAAACCCTACCCCCTCCCTCACAAAAACAGTGACAATGACATCAACACTCAGAAACCCTACACCCTCCCTCACAAAAACAGTGACAATGACATCAACACTCAGAAACCCTACCCCCTCCCTCACAAAAACAGTGACAATGACATCAACACTCAGAAACCCTACCCATCCCTCACAAAAACAGTGACAATGACATCAACACTCAGAAACCCTACCCCCTCCCTCACAAAAACAGTGACAATGACATCAACACTCAGAAACCCTACCCCCTCCCTCACAAAAAGAGTGACCATGACATCAAAACTCAGAAACCCTACCCCCTCCCTTACAAAAACAGTGACAATGACATCAACACTCAGAAACCCTACCCCCTCCCTCACAAAAACAGTGACAATGACATCAACACTCAGAAACCCTACCCCCTCCCTCACAAAAAGAGTGACCATGACATCAAAACTCAGAAACCCTACCCCCTCCCTCACAAAAACAGTGACAATGACATCAACACTCAGAAACCCTACCCCCTCCCTCACAAAAAGAGTGACAATGATATCAACACTCAGAAACCCTACCCCCTCCCTCACAAAAACAGTGACAATGACATCAACACTCAGAAACCCTACCGACTCCCTCACAAAAACAGTGACAATGACATCAACACTCAGAAACCCTACCCCCTCCCTCACAAAAAGAGTGACAATGACATCAACACTCAGAAACCCTACCCCCTCACTCACAAAAACAGTGACAATGACATCAACACTCAGAAACCCTACCCCCTCCCTCACAAAAAGAGTGACAATGACATCAAAACTCAGAAACCCTACCCCCTCACTCACAAAAACAGTGACAATGACATAAACACTCAGAAACCTTACCCATCCCTCACAAAAACAGTGACAATGACATCAACACTCAGAAACCCTACCCCCTCCCTCACAAAAACAGTGACAACGACATCAACACTCAGAAACCCTACCCCCACCCTCACAAAAACAGTGACAATGACATCAACACTCAGAAACCCTACCCCCACCCTCACAAAAACAGTGACAATGACATCAACACTCAGAAACCCTACCCCCTCCCTCATAAAAACATCGACAATGACATCAACACTCAGAAACACTACCCCCTCCCTCACAAAAACAGTGACAATGACATCAACACTCAGAAACCCTACCCCCTCCCTCACAAAAACAGTGACAATGACATCAAAACTCAGAAACCCTACCCCCTCCATCACAAAAACAGTGACAATGACATCAACACTCAGAAACCCTACCCCGTCCATCACAAAAACAGTGACAATGACATCAACACTCAGAAACCCTACCCCCTCCCGCACAAAAACAGTGACAATGACATCAACACTCAGAAACCCTACCGACTCCCTCACAAAAACAGTGACAATGACATCAACACTCAAAAACCCTACCCCCTCCCTCACAAAAACAGTGACAATGACATCAACACTCAGAAACCCTACCCCCTCCCTCACAAAAACAGTGACAATGACATCAACACTCAGAAACCCTACCGACTCCCTCACAAAAACAGTGACAATGACATCAACACTCAAAAACCCTACCCCCTCCCTCACAAAAACAGTGACAATGACATCAACACTCAGAAACCCTACCCCCTCCCTCACAAAAACAGTGACAATGACATCAACACTCAGAAACCCTACCCCCTCCCTCACAAAAACAGAGACAATGACATCAACACTCAGAAACCCTACCCCCTCCCTCACAAAAACAGTGACAATGACATCAACACTCAGAAACCCTACCCATCCCTCACAAAAGCAGTGACAATGACATCAACACTCAGAAAGCCTACCCCCTCCCTCACAAAAACAGTGACAATGACATCAACACTCAGAAACCCTACCCCCTCCCTCACAAAAACAGTGGCAATGACATCAACACTCAGAAACCCTACCCCTCCCTCACAAAAACAGTGACAATGACATCAACACTCAGAAACCCCACCCCCTCCCTCACAAAAACAGTGACATTGACATCAAAACTCTGAAACCCTACCCCCTCCCTCACAAAAACAGTGACAATGACATCAAAACTCAGAAACCCTACCCACTCCCTCACAAAAACAGTGACAATGACATCAACACTCAGAAACCCTACCCCCTCCCTCACAAAAACAGTGACAATGACATCAACACTCAGAAACCCTACCCATCCCTCACAAAAACAGTGACAATGACATCAACACTCAGAAACCCTACCCCCTCCCTCACAAAAACAGTGACAATGACATCAAAACTCAGAAACCCTACCCACTTCCCTCACAAAAACAGTGACAATGACATCAAAACTCAGAAACCCCACCCCCTCCCTCACAAAAACAGTGACAATGACATCAAACCTCAGAAACCCTACCCCCTCCCTCACAAAAACAGTGACAATGACATCAACACTCAGAAACCCTACCCATCCCTCACAAAAACAGTGACAATGACATCAACACTCAGAAACCCTACCCATCCCTCACAAAAACAGTGACAATGATATCAACACTCAGAAACCCTACCCCCTCCCTCACAAAAACAGTGACAATGACATCAACACTCAGAAACCCTACCCCGTCCCTCACAAAAACAGTGACAATGACATCAACACTCAGAAACCCTACCCCCTCCCTCACAAAAACAGTGCAAATGACATCAAAACTCAGAAACCCTACCCCCTCCCTCACAAAAATAGTGACAATGACATCAAAACTCAGAAACCCTACCCCCTCCCTCACAAAAACAGTGACAATGACATCAACACTCAGAAACCCTACCCCCTCCCTCACAAAAACAGTGACAATGACATCAACTCTCAGAAACCCTACCCCCTCCCTCACAAAAACAGTGACAATGACATCAAAACTCAGAAACCCCACTCCCTCCCTCACAAAAACAGGGACAATGACATCAACACTCAGAAACCCTACCCCCTCCCTCAGAAAAACAGTGACAATGACATCAACACTCAGAAACCCTACCCCCTCCCTCACAAAAACAGTGACAATGACATCAACACTCAGAAACCCTACCCCGTCCCTCACAAAAACAGTGACAATGACATCAACACTCAGAAACCCTACCCCCTCCCTCACAAAAACAGTGCTAATGACATCAAAACTCAGAAACCCTACCCCCTCCCTCACAAAAATAGTGACAATGACATCAAGACTCAGAAACCCTACCCCCTCCCTCACAAAAACAGTGACAATGACATCAACACTCAGAAACCCTACCCCCTCCCTCACAAAAACAGTGACAATGACATCAACTCTCAGAAACCCTACCCCCTCCCTCACAAAAACAGTGACAATGACATCAACTCTCAGAAACCCTACCCCCTCCCTCACAAAAACAGTGACAATGACATCAAAACTCAGAAACCCCACCCCCTCCCTCACAAAAACAGGGACAATGACATCAAAACTCAGAAACCCCACCCCCTCCCTCACAAAAACAGTGACAATGACATCAACACTCAGAAACCCTACCCCCTCCCTCACAAAAACAGTGACAATGACATCAACACTCAGAAACCCTACCCCCACCCTCACAAAAACAGTGACAATGACATCAACACTCAGAAACCCTACCCCCTCGCTCACAAAAACAGTGACAATGACATCAACACTCAGAAACCCTACCCCCTCCCTCACAAAAACAGTGACAATGACATCAACACTCAGAAACCCTACCCCCTCCCTCACAAAAACAGTGACAATGACATCAACACTCAGAAACCCTACCCCCTCCCTCACAAAAACAGTGACAATGACATCAACACTCAGAAACCCTACCCCCTCCCTCACAAAAACAGTGACAATGACATTAACACTCAGAAACCCTACCCCCTCCCTCACAAAAACAGTGACAATGACATCAAAACTCTGAAACCCTACCCCCTCCCTCACGAAAACAGTGACAATGACATCAACACTCAGAAACCCTACCCCCTCCCTCACAAAAACAGTCACAATGACATCAACACTCAGAAACCCTACCCCCTCCCTCACAAAAACAGTGACAATGACATCAACACTCAGAAACCCTACCCCCTCCCTCACAAAAACAGTGACAATGACATCAACCCTCAGAAACCCTACCCCCTCCCTCACAAAAACAGTGACAATGACATCAACACTCAGAAACCCTACCCATCCCTAGCAAAAACAGTGACAATGACATCAACACTCAGAAACCCTACCCCCTCCCTCACAAAAACAGTGACAATGACATCAACACTCAGAAACCCTACCCCCTCCCTCACAAAAACAGTGACAATGACATCAAAACTCAGAAAACCTACCCCCTCCCTAACAAAAACAGTGACAATGACATCAACACTCAGAAACCCTACCCCTCCCTCACAAAAACAGTGACGATGACATCAACACTCAGAAACCCTACCCCCTCCCTCACAAAAACAGACAATGACATCAACACTCAGAAACCCTACCCCTCCCTCAGAAAAACAGTGTCAATGACATCAAAACGCAGAAACCCTACCCCCTCCCTCACAAAAACAGTGACAATGACATAAACACTCAGAAACCTTACCCATCCCTCACAAAAACAGTGACAATGACATCAACTCTCAGAAACCCTACCCCTCCCACACAAAAACAGTGACAATGACATCAACACTCAGAAACCCTACCCCCTCCCTCACAAAAACAGACAATGACATCAAAACTCAGAAACCCTACCCCCTCCCTCACAAAAACAGTGACAATGACATCAACACTCAGAAAACCTACCCCCTCCCTCACAAAAACAGTGACAATGACATCAACACTCAGAAACCCTACCACCTCCCTCACAAAAACAGTGACAATGACATCAACACTCAGAAACCCTACCCACTCCCTCACAAAAACAGTGACAATGACATCAAAACTCTGAAACCCTACCCCCTCCCTCACAAAAACAGTGACAATGACATCAAAACTCAGAAACCCTACCCCCTCCCTCACAAAAACAGTGACAATGACATCAAAACTCAGAAACCCTACCCCCTCCCTCACAAAAACAGTGACAATGACATCAAAACTCTGAAACCCTACCCCCTCACTCACAAAAACAGGGACAATGACATCAACACTCAGAAACCCTACCCCCTCCCTCACAAAAACAGTGACAATGACATCAACTCTCAGAAACCCTACCCCCTCCCTCACAAAAACAGTGACAATGACATCAACTCTCAGAAACCCTACCCCCTCCCTCACAAAAACAGTGACAATGACATCAAAACTCAGAAACCCCACCCCCTCCCTCACAAAAACAGGGACAATGACATCAACACTCAGAAACCCCACCCCCTCCCTCACAAAAACAGGGACAATGACATCAAAACTCAGAAACCCCACCCCCTCCCTCACAAAAACAGTGACAATGACATCAACACTCAGAAACCCTACCCCCTCCCTCACAAAAACAGTGACAATGACATCAACACTCAGAAACCCTACCCCCTCCCTCACAAAAACAGTGACAATGACATCAACACTCAGAAACCCTACCCCCTCCCTTTCAAAAACAGTGACAATGACATCAACACTCAGAAACCCTACCCCCTCCCTCACAAAAACAGGGACAATGACATCAACACTCAGAAACCCTACCCCCTCCCTCACAAAAACAGTGACAATGACATCAACACTCCGAAACCCTATCCCCTCCCTCACAAAAACAGTGACAGACATCAAAACTCTGAAACCCTACCCCCTCCCTCACAAAAACAGTGACAATGACTTCAACACTCAGAAACCCTACCTCCTACCACACAAAAACAGTGACAATGACATCAACACTCAGAAACCCTACCCCCTCCCTCACAAAAACAGTGACAATGACATCAACACTCAGAAACCCTACCCCCTCCCTCACAAAAAGAGTGACCATGACATCAAAACTCAGAAACCCTACCCCCTCCCTCACAAAAACAGTGACAATGACATCAACACTCAGAAACCCTACCCCCTCCCTCACAAAAACAGTGACAGATATCAACACTCAGAAACCCTACCCCCTCCCTCACAAAAACAGACAATGACATCAACACTCAGAAACCCTACACCCTCCCTCACAAAAACAGTGACAATGACATCAACACTCAGAAACCCTACCCCTCCCTCACAAAAACAGTGACATTGACATCAACACTCAGAAACCCTACCCCCTCCCTCACAAAAACAGTGACAATGACATCAACACTCAGAAACCCTACCCCTCCCTCACAAAAACAGTGACATTGACATCAACACTCAGAAACCCTACCCCCTCCCTCACAAAAACAGTGACAATGACATCAACACTCAGAAACCCTACCCCCTCCCTCACAAAAACAGTGACAATGACATCAACACTCAGAAACCCTACCCCCTCCCTCACAAAAACAGTGACAATGACATCAACACTCAGAAACCCTACCCCCTCCCTCACAAAAAGAGTGACCATGACATCAAAACTCAGAAACCCTACCCCCTCCCTCACAAAAACAGTGACAATGACATCAACACTCAGAAACCCTACCCCCTCCCTCACAAAAACAGTGACAGATATCAACACTCAGAAACCCTACCCCCTCCCTCACAAAAACAGACAATGACATCAACACTCAGAAACCCTACACCCTCCCTCACAAAAACAGTGACAATGACATCAACACTCAGAAACCCTACCCCTCCCTCACAAAAACAGTGACATTGACATCAACACTCAGAAACCCTACCCCCTCCCTCACAAAAACAGTGACAATGACATCAACACTCAGAAACCCTACCCCTCCCTCACAAAAACAGTGACATTGACATCAACACTCAGAAACCCTACCCCCTCCCTCACAAAAACAGTGACAATGACATCAACACTCAGAAACCCTACCCCCTCCCTCACAAAAACAGTGACAATGACATCAACACTCAGAAACCCTACCCACTCCCTCACAAAAACAGTGACAATGACATCCACTCAAAAACCCTACCCCCTCCCTCACAAAAACAGTGACAATGACATCAACACTCAGAAACCCTACCCCCTCCGTCACAAAAACAGTGACAATGACATCAACACTCATAAACCCTACCCCCTCCCTCACAAAAACAGTGACAATGATATCAAAACTCAGAAACCCTACCCCCTCCCTCACAAAAACAGTGACAATGACATCAACACTCAGAAACCGCACCCCCTCCCTCACAAAAACAGTGACAATGACATCAACACTCAGAAACCACCCCCTCCCTCACAAAAACAGTGACAATGACATCAACACTCAGAAACCCTACACCCTCCCTCACAAAAACAGTGACAATGACATCAACACTCAGAAACCCTACCCCCTCCATCACAAAAACAGTGACAATGACATCAACACTCAGAAACCTTACCCCCTCCCTCACAAAAACAGTGACAATGACATCAACACTCAGAAACCCTACCCCCTCCCTCACAAAAACAGTGACAATGACATCAACACTCAGAAACCCTACCCCTCCCTCACAAAAACAGACAATGACATCAACACTCAGAAACCCTACCCCCTCCCTCACAAAAACAGTAACAATGACATCAAAACTCAGAAACCCTACCCCCTCCCTCACAAAAACAGTGACAATGACATCAACACTCAGAAACCCTACCCCCTCCCTCACAAAAACAGTGACAATGACATCAACACTCAGAAACCCTACCCCTCCCTCACAAAAACAGTGACAGATATCAACACTCAGAAACCCTACCCCCTCCCTCACAAAAACAAACAATGACATCAACACTCAGAAACCCTACCCCCTCCCTCACAAAAACAGTGACAATGACATCAAAACTCAGAAACCCTACCCCCACCCTCACAAAAACAGTGACAATGACATCAACACTCAGAAACCCTACCCCCTCCCTCACAAAAAAAGTGACAATGACATCAACACTCAGAAACCCTACCCCCTCCCTCACAAAAACAGTGACAATGACATCAACACTCAGAAACCCTACCCCCTCCCTCACAAAAACAGTGACAATGACATCAACACTCAGAAACCCTACCCCCTCCCTCACAAAAACAGTGACAATGACATAAACACGCAGAAACCCTACCCCCTCCCTCACAAAAACAGTGACAATGACATCAACACTCAGAAACCCTACCCCCTCCCTCACAAAAACAGTGACAATGACATCAACACTCAGAAACCCTACCCCCTCCCTCACAAAAACAGTGACAATGACATCAACACTCAGAAACCCTACCCCTTCCCTCACAAAAACAGTGACAATGACATCAACACTCAGAAACCCTACCCCCTCGCTCACAAAAACAGTGACAATGACATCAACACTCAGAAACCCTACCCCCTCCCTCACAAAAACAGTGACAATGACATCAACACTCACAAACCCTCCCGCCTCCCTCACAGAAATAGTGACAATGACATCAACACTCAGAAACCCTACCCCCTCCCTCACAAAAACAGTGACAATGACATCAACACTCAGAAACCCTACCCCCTCCCTCACAAAAACAGTGACAATGACATCAACACTCAGAAACCCTACCCCCTCCCTCACAAAAACAGTGACAATGACATCAACACTCAGAAACCCTACACCCTCCCTCACAAAAACAGTGACAACGACATCAAAACTCAGAAACCCTACCCCCTCCCTCACAAAAACAGTGACAATGACATCAACACTCAGAAACCCTACACCCTCCCTCACAAAAACAGTGACAATGACATCAAAACTCAGAAACCCTTCCCCCTCCCTCACAAAAACAGTGACAATGACATCAAAACTCAGAAACCCTACCCCCTCCCTCACAAAAACAGTAACAATGACATTAACACTCAGAAACCCTACCCCCTCCCTCACAAAAACAGTGACAATGACATCAAAACTCAGAAACCCTACCCCCTCCATCGCAAAAACAGTGACAATGACATCAACACTCAGAAACCCTACCCCCTCCCTCACAAAAACAGTGACAATGACATCAACACTCAGAAACCCTACCCCCTCCCTCACAAAAACAGTGACAATGACATCAACACTCAGAAACCCTACCCCCTCCCTCACAAAAACAGTAACAATGACATCAACACTCAGAAACCATACCCCCTCACTCACAATAACAGTGACAATGACATCAACACTCAGAAACCCTACCCCCTCCGTCACAAAAACAGTGACAATGACATCAACACTCAGAAACCCTACCCCCTCCCTCACAAAAACAGTGACAATGACATCAACACTCAGAAACCCTACCCCCTCCCTCACAAAAACAGTGACAATGACATCAACACTCAGAAACCCTACCCCCTCCCTCACAAAAACAGTGACAATGACATCAACACTCAGAAACCCTACCCCCTCCCTCACAAAAACAGTAACAATGACATCAACACTCAGAAACCCTACCCCCTCCCTCAGAAAAACAGTGACAATGACATCAACACTCAGAAACCCTACCCCCTCCCTCACAAAAACAGTGACAATGACATCAACACTCAGAAACCCTACCCCCTCCCTCACAAAAACAGTGACAATGACATCAACACTCAGAAACCCTACCCCCTCCCTCACAAAAACAGTGACAATGACATCAACACTCAGAAACCCTACCCCCTCCCTCAGAAAAACAGTGACAATGACATCAACACTCAGAAACCCTACCCCCTCCCTCACAAAAACAGTGACAACGACATCAAAACTCAGAAACCCTACCCCCCCCTCACAAAAACAGTGACAATGACATCAAAACTCAGAAACCCTACCCCCTCACTCACAACAACAGTGACAATGACATCAAAACTCAGAAACCCTACCCCCCCCTCACAAAAACAGTGACAATGACATCAAAACTCAGAAACCCTACCCCCTCACTCACAACAACAGTGACAATGACATCAACACTCAGAAACCCTACCCCCTCGCTCAGAAAAACAGTGACAATGACATCAACACTCAGAAACCCTACCCCCTCCCTCACAAAAACAGTGACAATGACATCAACACTCAGAAACCCTACCCCCTCCCTCACAAAAACAGTGACAATGACATCAAAACTCAGAAACCCTACCCGCTCCCTCACAAAAACAGTGACAATGACATCAACACTCAGAAACCCTACCCCCTCCCTCACAAAAACAGTGAGAATGACATCAAAACTCAGAAACCCTACCCCCTCCCTCACAAAAACAGTGACAATGACATCAACACTCAGAAACCCTACCCGCTCCCTCACAAAAACAGTGACAATGACATCAACACTCAGAAACCCTACCCCCTCCCTCACAAAAACAGTGACAATTACCTCAACACTCAGAAACCCTACCCCCTCCCTCACAAAAACAGTGACAATGACATCAACACTCAGAAACCCTACCCCCTCCCACACAAAAACAGTGAGAATGACATCAAAACTCAGAAACCCTACACCCTCCGTCACAAAAACAGTGACAATGACATCAACACTCAGAAACCCTACCACCTCCCTCAGAAAAACAGTGACAATGACATCAACACTCAGAAACCCTACCCCCTCCCTCACAAAAACAGTGACAACGACATCAAAACTCAGAAACCCTACCCCCCCCTCACAAAAACAGTGACAATGACATCAAAACTCAGAAACCCTACCCCCTCACTCACAACAACAGTGAGAATGACATCAAAACTCAGAAACCCTACCACCTCCATCACAAAAACAGTGACAATGACATCAACACTCAGAAACCCTACCCCCTCCCTCACAAAAACAGTGACAATGACATCAACACTCAGAAACCCTACCCCCTCCCTCACAAAAACAGTGACAATGACATCAAAACTCAGAAACCCTACCCGCTCCCTCACAAAAACAGTGACAATGACATCAACACTCAGAAACCCTACCCCCTCCCTCACAAAAACAGTGAGAATGACATCAAAACTCAGAAACCCTACCCCCTCCCTCACAAAAACAGTGACAATGACATCAACACTCAGAAACCCTACCCGCTCCCTCACAAAAACAGTGACAATGACATCAACACTCAGAAACCCTACCCCCTCCCTCACAAAAACAGTGACAATTACCTCAACACTCAGAAACCCTACCCCCTCCCTCACAAAAACAGTGACAATGACATCAACACTCAGAAACCCTACCCCCTCCCACACAAAAACAGTGAGAATGACATCAAAACTCAGAAACCCTACACCCTCCGTCACAAAAACAGTGACAATGACATCAACACTCAGAAACCCTACTCCCTCCCTCACAAAAACAGTGACAATGACATCAACACTCAGAAACCCTACCCCCTCCCTCACAAAAACAGTGACAATGACATCAACACTCAGAAACCCTACCCCCTCCCTCACAAAAACAGTGACAATGACATCAACACTCAGAAACCCTACCCCCTCCCTCACAAAAACAGTGACAATGACATCAACACTCAGAAACCCTACCCCCTCCCTCACAAAAACAGACAATGACATCAACACTCAGAAACCCTACCCCCTCCCTCACAAAAACAGTGACAATGACATCAAAACTCAGAAACCCTATCACCTCCCTCACAAAAACAGTGACAATGACATCAACCCTCAGAAACCCTACCCCCTCCCTCACAAAAACAGTGACAATGACATCAACACTCAGAAACCCTACCCCCTCCCTCACAAAAACAGTAACAATGACATTAACACTCAGAAACCCTACCCCCTCCCTCACAAAAACAGTGACAATGACATCAACACTCAGAAACCCTACCCCCTCCATCACAAAAACAGTGACAATGACATCAACACTTAGAAACCCTACCCCCTCCCTCACAAAAACAGTGACAATGTCATCAAAACTCAGAAACCCTACCCCCTCACTCACAAAAACAGTGACAATGACATCAACACACAGAAACCCTACCCCCTCCCTCACAAAAACAGTGACAATGACATCAAATCTCAGAAACCCTACCCCCTCCCTCACAAAAACAGTGACAATGACATCAACACTCAGAAACCCTACCCCATCCCTCACAAAAACAGTGACAATGACATCAACACTCAGAAACCCTACCCCCTCCCTCACAAAAACAGTGACAATGACATCAAAACTCAGAAACCCTACCCATCCCTCACAAAAACAGTGACACTGACATCAACACTCAGAAACCCTACCCCCTCCCTCACTAAAACAGTGACAATGACATCAACACTCAGAAACCCTACCCCCTCCCTCAGAAAAACAGTGACAATGACATCAACACTCAGAAACCCTACACCCTCCCTCACAAAAACAGTGACAATGACATCAACACTCAGAAACCCTACCCCCTCCCTCACAAAAACAGTGACAATGACATCAACACTCAGAAACCCTACCCCCTCCCTCACAAAAACAGTGACAATGACATCAACACTCAGAAACCCTACCTCCTCCCTCACAAAAACAGTGACAATGACATCAACACTCAGAAACCCTACCCCCTCCCTCACAAAAACAGTGACAATGACATCAACACTCAGAAACCCTACCCCTCCCTCACAAAAACAGTGACAATGACATCAACACTCAGAAACCCTACCCATCCCACACAAAAACAGTGACAATGACATCAACACTCAGAAACCCTACCCCCTCCCTCAAAAAAAACTGTGACAATGACATCAACACTCAGAAACCCTACCCCCTCCCTCACAAAAACAGTGACAATGACATCAAAACTCAGAAACCCTACCCCCTCCCTCACAAAAACAGTGACAATGACATCAAAACTCAGAAACCCTACCCAATCCCTCACAAAAACAGTGACAATGACATCAACACTCAGAAACCCTACCCCCTCCCTCACAAAAACACTGACAATGACATCAACCCTCAGAAACCCTACCCCCTCCCTCACAAAAACAGTGACAATGACATCAACACTCAGAAACCCTACCCCCTCCCTCACAAAAACAGTGACAATGACATCAACACTCAGAAACCCTACCCCCTCCCTCACAAAAACAGTGACAGATATCAACACTCAGAAACCCTACCCCCTCCCTCACAAAAACAGACAATGACATCAACACTCAGAAACCCTACCCCCTCCCTCACAAAAACAGTGACAATGACATCAAAACTCAGAAACCCTACCCCCACCCTCACAAAAACAGTGACAATGACATCAACACTCAGAAACCCTACCCCCTCCCTGACAAAAACAGTGACAATGACATCAACACTCAGAAACCCTACCCCCTCCCTCACAAAAACAGTGACAATGACATCAACACTCAGAAACCCTACCCCCTCCCTCACAAAAACAGTGACAACGACATCAAAACTCAGAAACCCTACCCCCTCCCGCACAAAAACAGTGACAACGACATCAACACTCAGAAACCCTACCCCCTCCCTCACAAAAACAGTGACAACGACATCAACACTCAGAAACCCTACCCCCTCCCTCACAAAAACAGTGACAATGACATCAACCCTCAGAAACCCTACCCCCTCCCTCACAAAAACAGTGACAATGACATCAACACTCAGAAACCCTACCCCCTCCCTCACAAAAACAGTGACAATGACATCAACACTCAGAAACCCTACCCCCTCCCTCACAAAAACAGTGACAGATATCAACACTCAGAAACCCTACCCCCTCCCTCACAAAAACAGACAATGACATCAACACTCAGAAACCCTACCCCCTCCCTCACAAAAACAGTGACAATGACATCAACACTCACAAACCCTACCCCCTCCCTCACAAAAACAGTGACAATGACATCAACTCTCAGAAACCCTACCCCCTCCCTCACAAAAACAGTGACAATGACATCAACACTCAGAAACCCTACCCCCTCCCTCACAAAAACAGTGACAATGACATCAACACTCAGAAACCCTACCCCCACCCTCACAAAAACAGACAATGACATCAACACTCAGAAACCCTACCCCCTCCCTCACAATAACAGTAACAATGACATTAACACTCAGAAACCCTACCCCTTTCCTCACAAAAACAGTGACAATGACATCAACACTCAGAAACCCTACCCCCTCCATCGCAAAAACAGTGACAATGACATCAACACTCAGAAAACCTACCCCCTCCCTCAGTAAAAGAGTGACAATGACATCAACACTCAGAAACCCTACCCCCTCCCTCACAAAAACAGTGACAATGACATCAACACTCAGAAACCCTACCCCCTCCCTCACAAAAACAGTGACAATGACATCAACACTCTGAAACCCTACCCCCTCCCTCACAAAAACAGTGACAATGACATCAACACTCAGAAACCCTACCCACTCCCTCACAAAAACATTGACAATGACATCAACACTCAGAAACCCTACCCCCTCCCTCACAAAAACAGACAATGACATCAACACTCAGAAACCCTACCCACTCCCTCACAAATACAGTGACAATGACATCAACACTCAGAAACCCTACCCCTCCGTCACAAAAACAGTGACAGATATCAACACTCAGAAACCCTACCCCCTCCCTCACAAAAACAGACAATGACATCAACACTCAGAAACCCTACCCCCTCCCTCACAAAAACAGTGACAATGACATCAAAACTCAGAAACCCTACCCCCACCCTCACAAAAACAGTGACAATGACATCAACACTCAGAAACCCTACCCCCTCCCTCACAAAAACAGTGACAATGACATCAACACTCAGAAACCCTACCCCCTCCCTCACAAAAACAGTGACAATGACATCAACACTCAGAAACCCTACCCCCTCCCTCACAAAAACAGTGACAATGACATCAACACTCAGAAACCCTACCCCCTCCGTCACAAAAACAGTGACAATGACATCAACACTCAGAAACCCTACCCCCTCCCTCACAAAAACAGTGACAATGACATCAACACTCAGAAACCCTACCCCCTCCCTCACAAAAACAGTGACAATGACATCAACACTCAGAAACCCTACCCCCTCCCTCACAAAAACAGTGACAATGACATAAACACTCAGAAACCCTACCCCCTCCCTCACAAAAACAGTGACAATGATATCAACACTCAGAAACCCTACCTCCTCCATCACAAAAACAGTGACAATGACATCAACACTCAGAAACCCTACCCCCTCCCTCACAAAAACAGTGACAATGACATCAAAACTCAGATACCCAACCCCTCCCTCACAAAAACAGTGACAGATATCAACACTCAGAAACCCTACCCCCTCCCTCACAAAAACAGTGACAATGATATCAACACTCAGAAACCCTACCCCCTCCCTCACAAAAACAGTGACAATGACATCAACACTCAGAAACCCTACCCCCTCCCTCACAAAAACAGTGACAATGATATCAACACTCAGAAACCCTACCCCCTCCCTCACAAAAACAGTGACAATGACATCAACACTCACAAACCCTCCCGCCTCCCTCACAGAAATAGTGACAATGACATCAACACCAGGAACCCTACCCCCTCCCTCACAAAAACAGTGACAATGACATCAACACTCAGAAACCCTACCCCCTCCCTCACAAAAACAATGACAATGACATCAACACTCAGAAACCCTACCCCCTCCCTCACAAAAACAGTGACAATGACATCAACACTCAGAAACCCTACCCCCTCCCTCACTAAAACAGTGACAATGACATCAACACTCAGAAACCCTACCCCCTCCCTCACAAAAACAGTGACAATGACATCAACACTCAGAAACCCTACCCCCTCCCTCACTAAAACAGTGACAATGACATCAACACTCAGAAACCCTACCCCCTCCCTCACAAAAACAGTGACAATGACATCAACACTCAGAAACCCTACCCCCTCCCTCACAAAATCAGTGACAATGACATCAACACTCAGAAACCCTACCCACTCCCTCACAAAAACAGTGACAATGACATCAACACTCAGAAACCCTACCCCCTCACTCACAAAAACAGTGACAATGACATCAACACTCGGAAACCCTACCCCCTCCCTCACAAAAACAGTGACAATGACATCAACACTCAGAAACCCTACCCCCTCCCTCACAAAAACAGTGACAATGACATCAACACTCAGAAACCCTACCCCCTCCCTCATAAAAACAGTGACAATGACATCAAAACTCAGAAACCCTACCCCCTCCCTCACAAAAACAGTGACAATGACATCAACACTCAGAAACACTACCCCCTCCCTCACAAAAACAGTGACAATGACATCAACACTCAGAAACCCTACCCCCTCCCTCACAAAATCAGTGACAATGACATCAACACTCAGAAACCCTACCCCCTCCCTCTCAAAAACAGTAACAATGACATCAACACTCAGAAACCCTACCCCCTCCCTCACTAAAACAGTGACAATGACATCAACACTCAGAAACCCTACCCCCTCCCTCAGAAAAAACAGTGACAATGACATCAAAACTCAGAAACCCTACCCCCTCACTCACAACAACAGTGACAATGACATCAAAACTTAGAAACCCTACCCCCTCACTCACAACAACAGTGACAATGACATCAAAACTCAGAAACCCTACCCCCTCACTCACAACAACAGTGACAATGACATCAAAACTCAGAAACCCTACCCCCTCCCTCACAAAAACAGTGACAATGACATCAACACTCAGAAACCCTACCCCCTCCCTCACTAAAACAGTGACAATGACATCAACACTCAGAAACCCTACCCCCTCCCTCAGAAAAAACAGTGACAATGACATCAAAACTCAGAAACCCTACCCCCTCACTCACAACAACAGTGACAATGACATCAAAACTCAGAAACCCTACCCCCTCACTCACAACAGTGACAATGACATCAAAACTCAGATACCCTACCCCCTCCCTCACAAAAACAGTGACAATGACATCAAAACATAGAAACCCTTCCCCCTCCCTCACAAAAACAGTGACAATGACATCAACACTCAGAAACCCTACCCCCTCCCTCACAGAAACAGTGACAATGACATCAAAACTCAGAAACCCTACTCCCTCCCTCACAAAAACAGTGACAATGACATCAACACTCAGAAACCCTACCCCCTCCCTCACAAAAACAGTGACAATGACATCAACACTCAGAAACCCTACCCCCTCCCTCACAAAAACAGTGACAATGACATCAAAACTCAGAAACCCTACCGCCTCCCTCACAAAAACAGTGACAATGACATCAACACTCAGAAACCCTACCCCCTCCCTCAGAAAAAACAGTGACAATGACATCAAAACTCAGAAACCCTACCCCCTCACTCACAACAACAGTGACAATGACATCAAAACTCAGAAACCCTACCCCCTCACTCACAAAAACAGTGACAATGACATCAACACTCAGAAACCCTACCCCCTCCCTCAGAAAAAACAGTGACAATGACATCAAAACTCAGAAACCCTACCCCCTCCATCACAAAAACAGTGACAATGACATCAAAACTCAGAAACCCTACCCCCCCCCTCACAAAAACAGTGACAATGACATCAACACTCAGAAACCCTACCCCCTCCCTCACTAATACAGTGACAATGACATCAACACTCAGAAACCCTACCCCCTCCCTCAGAAAAAACAGTGACAATGACATCAAAACTCAGAAACCCTACCCCCTCACTCACAACAACAGTGACAATGACATCAAAACTCAGAAACCCTACCCCCTCACTCACAACAACAGTGACAATGACATCAAAACTCAGAAACCCTACCCCCTCCCTCACAAAAACAGTGACAATGACATCAACACTCAGAAACCCTACCCCCTCCCTCACTAAAACAGTGACAATGACATCAACAATCAGAAACCCTACCCCCTCCCTCACAAAAACAGTGACAATGACATCAACACTCAGAAACCCTACCCCCTCCCTCACAAAATCAGTGACAATGACATCAACACTCAGAAACCCTACCCCCTCCCTCACAAAAACAGTGACAATGACATCAACACTCAGAAACCCTACCCCCTCCCTCACAAAAACAGTGACAATGACATCAACACTCAGAAACCCTACCCCCTCCCTCACAAAAACAGTGACAATGACATCAAAACTCAGAAACCCTAACCCCTCCCTCACAAAAACAGTGACAATGACATCAACACTCAGAAACACTACCCCCTCCCTCACAAAAACAGTGACAATGACATCAACACTCAGAAACCCTACCCCCTCCCTCACAAAAACAGTGACAATGACATCAACACTCAGAAACCCTACCCCCTCCCTCTCAAAAACAGTAACAATGACATCAACACTCAGAAACCCTACCCCCTCCCTCACTAAAACAGTGACAATGACATCAACACTCAGAAACCCTACCCCCTCCCTCACAAAAACAGTGACAATGACATCAACACTCAGAAACCCTACCCCCTCCCTCACAAAAACAGTGACAATGACATCAACACTCAGAAACCCTACCCCCTCCCTCAGAAAACACAGTGACAATGACATCAAAACTCAGAAACCCTACCCCCTCACTCACAACAACAGTGACAATGACATCAAAACTCAGAAACCCTACCCCCTCACTCACAACAACAGTGACAATGACATCAAAACTCAGAAACCCTACCCCCTCCCTCACAAAAACAGTGACAATGACATCAACACTCAGAAACCCTACCCCCTCCCTCACAAAAACAGTGACAATGACATCAACACTCAGAAACCCTACCCCCTCCCTCACAAAAACAGTGACAATGACATCAACACTCAGAAACCCTACTCCCTCCCTCACAAAAACAGTGACAATGACATCAACACTCACAAACCCTACCCCCTCACTCACAAAAACAGTGACAATGACATCAACACTCAGAAACCCTACCCCCTCCCTGACAAAAACAGTGACAATGACATCAACACTCAGATACCCTACCCCCTCCCTCACAAAAACAGTGACAATGACATCAAAACTCAGAAACCCTTCCCCCTCCCTCACAAAAACAGTGACAATGACATCAACACTCAGAAACCCTACCCCCTCCCTCACAAAAACAGTGACAATGACATCAACACTCAGAAACCCTACCCCCTCCCTCACAAAAACAGTGACAATGACATCAACACTCAGAAACCCTACCCCCTCCCTCACAAAAACAGTGACAATGACATCAAAACTCAGAAACCCTACCCCCTCCCTCACAAAAACAGTGACAATGACATCAACACTCAGAAACCCTACCCCCTCCCTCACAAAAACAGTGACAATGACATCAACACTCAGAAACCCTACCCCCTCCCTCACAAAAACAGTGACAATGACATAAACACTCAGAAACCCTACCCGCTCCCTCACAAAAACAGTGACAATGACATCAACACTCACAAACCCTCCCGCCTCCCTCACAGAAATAGTGACAATGACATCAACACTCAGAAACCCTACCCCCTCCCTCACAAAAACAGTGACAATGACATCAACACTCAGAAACCCTACCCCCTCCCTCACAAAAACAGTGACAATGACATCAACACTCAGAAACCCTACCCCCTCCCTCACAAAAACAGTGACAATGACATCAACACTCACAAACCCTCCCGCCTCCCTCACAGAAATAGTGACAATGACATCAACACTCAGAAACCCTACCCCCTCCCTCACAAAAACAGTGACAATGACATCAACACTCAGAAACCCTACCCCCTCCCTCACAAAAACAGTGACAATGACATCAACACTCAGAAACCCTACCCCCTCCCTCACAAAAACAGTGACAATGACATCAACACTCAGAAACCCTACCCCCTACCTCACAAAAACAGTGACAATGACATCAACACTCAGAAACCCTACCTCCTCCGTCACAAAAACAGTGACAATGACATCAACACTCAGAAACCCTACCTCCTCCCTCACAAAAACAGTGACAATGACGTCAATACTCAGAAACCCTACCCCCTCCCTCACAAAAACAGTAACAATGACATCAACACTCAGAAACCCTACCCCCTCCCTCACAAATACAGTAACAATGACATCAAAACTCAGAAACCCTACCCCCTCCCTCACAAAAACAGTAACAATGACATTAACACTCAGAAACCCTACCCCCTCCCGCACAAAAACAGTGACAATGACATCAACACTCAGAAACCCTACCCCCTCCATCGCAAAAACAGTGACAATGACATCAACACTCAGAAACCCTACCCCCTCCATCACTAAAACAGTGACAATGACATCAACACTCAGAAACCCTACCCCCTCCCTCACAAAAACGGTGACAATGACATCAACACTCAGAAACCCTACCCCCTCCCTCACAAAAACAGTGACAATGACATCAACACTCAGAAACCCTACCCCCTCCCTCACAAAAACAGTGACAATGACATCAACACTCAGAAACCCTACCCCCTCCCTCACTAAAACAGTGACAATGACATCAACACTCAGAAACCCTACCCTCTCCCTCAGAAAAACAGTGACAATGACATCAACACTCAGAAACCCTACCCCCTCCCTCACAAAAACAGTGACAATGACATCAACACTCAGAAACCCTACCCCCTCCCTCACGAAAACAGTGACAATGACATCAAAACTCAGAAACCCTACCCCCTCACTCACAACAACAGTGACAATGACATCAAAACTCAGAAACCCTACCCCCTCACTCACAAAAACAGTGACAATGACATCAACACTCAGAAACCCTACCCCCTCCCTCACAAAAACAGTGACAATGACATCAACACTCAGAAACCCTACCCCCTACCTCACAAAAACAGTGACAATGACATCAACACTCAGAAACCCTACCTCCTCCGTCACAAAAACAGTGACAATGACATCAACACTCACAAACCCTACCCCCTCCCTCACAAAAACAGTGACAATGACGTCAACACTCAGAAACCCTACCCCCTCCCTCACAAAAACAGTAACAATGACATCAACACTCAGAAACCCTACCCCCTCCCTCACAAAAACAGTAACAATGACATCAAAACTCAGAAACCCTACCCCCTCCCTCACAAAAACAGTAACAATGACATTAACACTCAGAAACCCTACCCCCTCCCTCACAAAAACAGTGACAATGACATCAACACTCAGAAACCCTACCCCCTCCATCGCAAAAACAGTGACAATGACATCAACACTCAGAAACCCTACCCCCTCCCTCACAAAAACAGTGACAATGACATCAACACTCACAAACCCTCCCGCCTCCCTCACAGAAATAGTGACAATGACATCAACACTCAGAAACCCTACCCCCTCCCTCACAAAAACAGTGACAATGACATCAACACTCAGAAACCCTACCCCCTCCCTCACAAAAACAGTGACAATGACATCAACACTCAGAAACCCTACCCCCTCCCTCACAAAAACAGTGACAATGACATCAACACTCACAAACCCTCCCGCCTCCCTCACAGAAATAGTGACAATGACATCAACACTCAGAAACCCTACCCCCTCCCTCACAAAAACAGTGACAATGACATCAACACTCAGAAACCCTACCCCCTCCCTCACAAAAACAGTGACAATGACATCAACACTCAGAAACCCTACCCCCTCCCTCACAAAAACAGTGACAATGACATCAACACTCAGAAACCCTACCCCCTACCTCACAAAAACAGTGACAATGACATCAACACTCAGAAACCCTACCTCCTCCGTCACAAAAACAGTGACAATGACATCAACACTCAGAAACCCTACCTCCTCCCTCACAAAAACAGTGACAATGACGTCAATACTCAGAAACCCTACCCCCTCCCTCACAAAAACAGTAACAATGACATCAACACTCAGAAACCCTACCCCCTCCCTCACAAATACAGTAACAATGACATCAAAACTCAGAAACCCTACCCCCTCCCTCACAAAAACAGTAACAATGACATTAACACTCAGAAACCCTACCCCCTCCCGCACAAAAACAGTGACAATGACATCAACACTCAGAAACCCTACCCCCTCCATCGCAAAAACAGTGACAATGACATCAACACTCAGAAACCCTACCCCCTCCATCACTAAAACAGTGACAATGACATCAACACTCAGAAACCCTACCCCCTCCCTCACAAAAACGGTGACAATGACATCAACACTCAGAAACCCTACCCCCTCCCTCACAAAAACAGTGACAATGACATCAACACTCAGAAACCCTACCCCCTCCCTCACAAAAACAGTGACAATGACATCAACACTCAGAAACCCTACCCCCTCCCTCACTAAAACAGTGACAATGACATCAACACTCAGAAACCCTACCCTCTCCCTCAGAAAAACAGTGACAATGACATCAACACTCAGAAACCCTACCCCCTCCCTCACAAAAACAGTGACAATGACATCAACACTCAGAAACCCTACCCCCTCCCTCACAAAAACAGTGACAATGACATCAAAACTCAGAAACCCTACCCCCTCACTCACAACAACAGTGACAATGACATCAAAACTCAGAAACCCTACCCCCTCACTCACAAAAACAGTGACAATGACATCAACACTCAGAAACCCTACCCCCTCCCTCACAAAAACAGTGACAATGACATCAACACTCAGAAACCCTACCCCCTACCTCACAAAAACAGTGACAATGACATCAACACTCAGAAACCCTACCTCCTCCGTCACAAAAACAGTGACAATGACATCAACACTCACAAACCCTACCCCCTCCCTCACAAAAACAGTGACAATGACGTCAACACTCAGAAACCCTACCCCCTCCCTCACAAAAACAGTAACAATGACATCAACACTCAGAAACCCTACCCCCTCCCTCACAAAAACAGTAACAATGACATCAAAACTCAGAAACCCTACCCCCTCCCTCACAAAAACAGTAACAATGACATTAACACTCAGAAACCCTACCCCCTCCCTCACAAAAACAGTGACAATGACATCAACACTCAGAAACCCTACCCCCTCCATCGCAAAAACAGTGACAATGACATCAACACTCAGAAACCCTACCCCCTCCCTCACTAAAACAGTGACAATGACATCAACACTCAGAAACCCTACCCCCTCCCTCACAAAAACAGTGACAATGACATCAACACTCAGAAACCCTACCCCCTCCCTCACAAAAACAGTGACAATGACATCAACACTCAGAAACCCTACCCCCTCCCTCACAAAAACAGTGACAATGACATCAACACTCAGAAACCCTACCCCCTCCCTCACAAAAACAGTGACAATGACATCAACACTCAGAAACCCTACCCCCTCCCTCACAAAAACAGTGACAATGACATCAACACTCAGAAACCCTACCCCCTACCTCACAAAAACAGTGACAATGACATCAACACTCAGAAACCCTACCTCCTCCGTCACAAAAACAGTGACAATGACATCAACACTCAGAAACCCTACCTCCTCCCTCACAAAAACAGTGACAATGACGTCAATACTCAGAAACCCTACCCCCTCCCTCACAAAAACAGTAACAATGACATCAACACTCAGAAACCCTACCCCCTCCCTCACAAATACAGTAACAATGACATCAAAACTCAGAAACCCTACCCCCTCCCTCACAAAAACAGTAACAATGACATTAACACTCAGAAACCCTACCCCCTCCCGCACAAAAACAGTGACAATGACATCAACACTCAGAAACCCTACCCCCTCCATCGCAAAAACAGTGACAATGACATCAACACTCAGAAACCCTACCCCCTCCATCACTAAAACAGTGACAATGACATCAACACTCAGAAACCCTACCCCCTCCCTCACAAAAACGGTGACAATGACATCAACACTCAGAAACCCTACCCCCTCCCTCACAAAAACAGTGACAATGACATCAACACTCAGAAACCCTACCCCCTCCCTCACAAAAACAGTGACAATGACATCAACACTCAGAAACCCTACCCCCTCCCTCACTAAAACAGTGACAATGACATCAACACTCAGAAACCCTACCCTCTCCCTCAGAAAAACAGTGACAATGACATCAACACTCAGAAACCCTACCCCCTCCCTCACAAAAACAGTGACAATGACATCAACACTCAGAAACCCTACCCCCTCCCTCACAAAAACAGTGACAATGACATCAAAACTCAGAAACCCTACCCCCTCACTCACAACAACAGTGACAATGACATCAAAACTCAGAAACCCTACCCCCTCACTCACAAAAACAGTGACAATGACATCAACACTCAGAAACCCTACCCCCTCCCTCACAAAAACAGTGACAATGACATCAACACTCAGAAACCCTACCCCCTACCTCACAAAAACAGTGACAATGACATCAACACTCAGAAACCCTACCTCCTCCGTCACAAAAACAGTGACAATGACATCAACACTCAGAAACCCTACCCCCTCCATCGCAAAAACAGTGACAATGACATCAACACTCAGAAACCCTACCCCCTCCCTCACTAAAACAGTGACAATGACATCAACACTCAGAAACCCTACCCCCTCCCTCACAAAAACAGTGACAATGACATCAACACTCAGAAACCCTACCCCCTCCCTCACAAAAACAGTGACAATGACATCAACACTCAGAAACCCTACCCCCTCCCTCACTAAAACAGTGACAATGACATCAACACTCAGAAACCCTACTCCCTCCCTCAGAAAAACAGTGACAATGACATCAACACTCAGAAACCCTACCCCCTCCCTCACAAAAACAGTGACAACGACATCAAAACTCAGAAACCCTACCCCCTCACTCACAACAACAGTGACAATGACATCAAAACTCAGAAACCCTACCCCCTCACTCACAAAAACAGTGACAATGACATCAACACTCAGAAACCCTACCCCCTCCCTCACAAAAACAGTGACAATGACATCAACACTCAGAAACCCTACCCCCTCCCTCACAAAAACAGTGACAATGACATCAACACTCAGAAACCCTACCCCCTCCCTCACAAAAACAGTGACAATGACATCAACACTCAGAAACCCTACCTCCTCCGTCACAAAAACAGTGACAATGACATCAACACTCAGAAACCCTACCCCCTCCCTCACAAAAACAGTGACAATGACGTCAACACTCAGAAACCCTACCCCCTCCCTCACAAAAACAGTAACAATGACATCAACACTCAGAAACCCTACCCCCTCCCTCACAAATACAGTAACAATGACATCAAAACTCAGAAACCCTACCCCCTCCCTCACAAAAACAGTAACAATGACATTAACACTCAGAAACCCTACCCCCTCCCGCACAAAAACAGTGACAATGACATCAACACTCAGAAACCCTACCCCCTCCATCGCAAAAACAGTGACAATGACATCAACACTCAGAAACCCTACCCCCTCCATCACTAAAACAGTGACAATGACATCAACACTCAGAAACCCTACCCCCTCCCTCACAAAAACGGTGACAATGACATCAACACTCAGAAACCCTACCCCCTCCCTCACAAAAACAGTGACAATGACATCAACACTCAGAAACCCTACCCCCTCCCTCACAAAAACAGTGACAATGACATCAACACTCAGAAACCCTACCCCCTCCCTCACAAAAACAGTGACAATGACATCAACACTCAGAAACCCTACCCCCTCCCTCACAAAAACAGTGACAACGACATCAAAACTCAGAAACCCTACCCCCTCCCTCACAAAAACAGTGACAATGACATCAACACTCAGAAACCCTACCCCCTCCCTCACAAAAACAGTGACAATGACATCAAAACTCAGAAACCCTACCCCCTCACTCACAAAAACAGTGACAATGACATCAACACTCAGAAACCCTACCCCCTCCCTCACAAAAACAGTGACAATGACATCAACACTCAGAAACCCTACCCCCTACCTCACAAAAACAGTGACAATGACATCAACACTCAGAAACCCTACCCCCTCCCTCACAAAAACAGTGACAATGACGTCAAAACTCAGAAACCCTACCCCCTCCCTCACAAAAACAGTGACAATGACATCAACACTCACAAACCCTACCCCCTCCCTCACAAAAACAGTGACAATGACGTCAACACTAAGAAACCCTACCCCCTCCCTCACAAAAACAGTAACAATGACATCAACACTCAGAAACCCTACCCCCTCCCTCACAAAAACAGTAACAATGACATCAAAACTCAGAAACCCTACCCCCTCCCTCACAAAAACAGTGACAATGACATCAACACTCAGAAACCCTACCCCCTCCCTCACAAAAACAGTGACAATGACATCAACACTCAGAAACCCTACCCCCTCCATCACAAAAACAGTAACAATGACATCAACACTCAGAAACCCTACCCCCTCCCTCACTAAAACAGTGACAATGACATCAACACTCAGAAACCCTACTCCCTCCCTCAGAAAAACAGTGACAATGACATCAACACTCAGAAACCCTACCCCCTCCCTCACAAAAACAGTGACAACGACATCAAAACTCAGAAACCCTACCCCCTCACTCACAACAACAGTGACAATGACATCAAAACTCAGAAACCCTACCCCCTCACTCACAAAAACAGTGACAATGACATCAACACTCAGAAACCCTACCCCCTCCCTCACAAAAACAGTGACAATGACATCAACACTCAGAAACCCTACCCCCTCCCTCACAAAAACAGTGACAATGACATCAACACTCAGAAACCCTACCCCCTCCCTCACAAAAACAGTGACAATGACATCAACACTCAGAAACCCTACCCCCTCCCTCACAAAAACAGTGACAATGACATCAACACTCAGAAACCCTACCCCCTCCCTCACAAAAACAGTGACAATGACATCAACACTCAGAAACCCTACCCCCTCCCTCACAAAAACAGTGACAATGACATCAACACTCAGAAACCCTACCCCCTCCCTCACAAAAACAGTGACAATAACATAAACACTCAGAAACCCTACCCCCTCCCTCACAAAAACAGTGACAATGACATCAACACTCAGAAACCCTACCCCCTCCCTCACAAAAACAGTGACAATAACATAAACACTCAGAAACCCTACCCCCTCCCTCACAAAAACAGTGACAATGACATCAACACTCAGAAACCCTACCCCCTCCCTCACAAAAACAGTGACAATGACATCAACACTCAGAAACCCTACCCCCTCCCTCACAAAAACAGTGACAATGACATAAACACTCAGAAACCCTACCCCCTCCCTCACAAAAACAGTGACAATGACGTCAACACTCAGAAACCCTACCCCCTCCCTCACAAAAACAGTAACAATGACATCAACACTCAGAAACCCTACCCCCTCCCTCACAAATACAGTAACAATGACATCAAAACTCAGAAACCCTACCCCCTCCCTCACAAAAACAGTAACAATGACATTAACACTCAGAAACCCTACCCCCTCCCTCACAAAAACAGTGACAATGACATCAACACTCAGAAACCCTACCCCCTCCATCGCAAAAACAGTGACAATGACATCAACACTCAGAAACCCTACCCCCTCCCTCACTAAAACAGTGACAATGACATCAACACTCAGAAACCCTACCCCCTCCCTCACAAAAACGGTGACAATGATATCAACACTCAGAAACCCTACCCCCTCCCTCACAAAAACAGTGACAATGACATCAACACTCAGAAACCCTACCCCCTCCCTCACAAAAACAGTGACAATGACAACAACACTCAGAAACCCTACCCCCTCCCTCACTAAAACAGTGACAATGACATCAACACTCAGAAACCCTACCCCCTCCCTCAGAAAAACAGTGACAATGACATCAACACTCAGAAACCCTACCCCCTCCCTCACAAAAACAGTGACAACGACATCAAAACTCAGAAACCCTACCCCCTCACTCACAACAACAGTGACAATGACATCAAAACTCAGAAACCCTACCCCCTCCCTCACAAAAACAGTGACAATGACATCAACACTCAGAAACCCTACCCCCTACCTCACAAAAACAGTGACAATGACATCAACACTCAGAAACCCTACCTCCTCCGTCACAAAAACAGTGACAATGACATCAACACTCAGAAACCCTACCCCCTCCCTCACAAAAACAGTGACAATGACGTCAACACTCAGAAACCCTACCCCCTCCCTCACAAAAACAGTAACAATGACATCAACACTCAGAAACCCTACCCCCTCCCTCACAAAAACAGTAACAATGACATCAAAACTCAGAAACCCTACCCCCTCCCTCACAAAAATAGTAACAATGACATTAACACTCAGTAACCCTACCCCCTCCCTCACAAAAACAGTGACAATGACATCAACACTCAGAAACCCTACCCCCTCCATCGCAAAAACAGTGACAATGACATCAACACTCAGAAACCCTACCCCCTCCCTCACTAAAACAGTGACAATGACATCAACACTCAGAAACACTACCCCCTCCCTCACAAAAACAGTGACAATGACATCAACACTCAGAAACCCTACCCACTCCCTCACAAAAACAGTGACAATGACATCAACACTCAGAAACACTACCCCCTCCCTCACAAAAACAGTGACAATGACATCAACACTCAGAAACCCTACCCCCTCCCTCACAAAAACAGTGACAATGACATCAACACTCAGAAACCCTACCCCTCCCTCACAAAAACAGTGACAATGACATCAACACTCAGAAACCCTACCCCCTCCCTCACAAAAACAGTGACAATGACATCAAAACTCAGAAACCCTACCCCCTCCCTCACAAAAACAGTGACAATGACATCAACACTCAGAAACCCTACCCCCTCCCTCACAAAAACAGTGACAATGACATCAACACTCAGAAACCCTACCCCCTCCCTCACAAAAACAGTGACAATGACATCAACACTCAGAAACCCTACTCCCTCCCTCACAAAAACAGTGACAATGACATCAACACTCAGAAACCCTACCCCCTCCCTCACAAAAACAGTGACAATGTCATCAACACTCAGAAACCCTACCCCCTCCATCGCAAAAACAGTGACAATGACTTCAACACTCAGAAACCCTACCCCCTCCCTCACTAAAACAGTGACAATGACATCAACACTCAGAAACCCTACCCCCTCCCTCACAAAAACAGTGACAATGACATCAACACTCAGAAACACTACCCCCTCCCTCACAAAAACAGTGACAATGACATCAACACTCAGAAACCCTACCACCTCCGTCACAAAAACAGTGACAATGACATCAACACTCAGAAACCCTACCCCCTCCCTCACAAAAACGGTGACAATGACATCAACACTCAGAAACCCTACCCCCTCCCTCACAAAAACAGTGACAATGACATCAACACTCAGAAACCCTACGCCCTCCCTCACAAAAACAGTGGCAATGACATCAACACTCAAAAACCCTACCCCTCCCTCACAAAAACAGTGACAATGACATCAACACTCAGAAACCCTACCCCCTCCCTCACAAAAACAGTGACAATGACATCAACACTCAGAAACCCTACCCCCTCCCTCACTAAAACAGTGGCAATGACATCAACACTCAAAAACCCTACCCCTCCCTCACAAAAACAGTGACAATGACATCAACACTCAGAAACCCTACCCCCTCCCTCACAAAAACAGTGACAATGACATCAACACTCAGAAACCCTACCCCCTCCCTCACAAAAACAGTGACAATGACATCAACACTCAGAAACCCTACCCCCTCCCTCACTAAAACAGTGACAATGACATCAACACTCAGAAACCCTACCCCCTCCCTCAGAAAAACAGTGACAATGACATCAACACTCAGAAACCCTACCCCCACCCTCACAAAAACAGTGACAATGACATCAACACTCAGAAACCCTACCCCCTCCCTCACAAAAACAGTGCCAATGACATCAACACTCAGAAACCCTACCCCCTCCCTCACAAAAACAGTGACAATGACATCAACACTCAGAAACCCTACCACCTCCCTCACAAAAACAGTGACAACGACATCAAAACTCAGAAACCCTACCCCCTCACTCACAACAACAGTGACAATGACATCAAAACTCAGAAACCCTACCCCCTCACTCACAAAAACAGTGACAATGACATCAACACTCAGAAACCCTACCCCCTCCCTCACAAAAACAGTGACAATGACATCAACACTCAGAAACCCTACCCCCTCCCTCACAAAAACAGTGACAATGACATCAACACTCAGAAACCCTACCCCCTCCCTCACAAAAACAGTGACAATGACATCAACACTCAGAAACCCTACCCCCTCCCTCACAAAAACAGTGACAATGACATCAACACTCAGAAACCCTACCCGCTCCCTCACAAAAACAGTGACAATGACATCAACACTCAGAAACCCTACCCCCTCCCTCACAAAAACAGTGAGAATGACATCAAAACTCAGAAACCCTACACCCTCCATCACAAAAACAGTGACAATGACATCAACACTCAGAAACCCTACCCCCTCCCTCACAAAAACAGACAATGACATCAACACTCAGAAACCCAACCCCCTCCCTCACAAAAACAGTGACAATGACATCAAAACTCAGAAACCCTACCACTCCCTCACAAAAACAGTGACAGATATCAACACTCAGAAACCCTACCCCCTCCCTCACAAAAACAGACAATGACATCAACACTCAGAAACCCTACCCCCTCCCTCACAAAAACAGTGACAATGACATCAACACTCAGAAACCCTACCCATCCCTCACAAAAACAGTGACAGATATCAACACTCAGAAACCCTACCCCCTCCCTCACAAAAACAGTAACAATGACATCAAAACTCAGAAACCCTACCCCCTCCCTCACAAAAACAGTAACAATGACATTAACACTCAGAAACCCTACCCCCTCCCTCACAAAAACAGTGACAATGACATCAACACTCAGAAACCCTACCCCCTCCATCGCAAAAACAGTGACAATGACATCAACACTCAGAAACCCTACCCCCTCCCTCACAATAAACAGTAACAATGACATCAACACTCAGAAACCCTACCCCCTCCTTCACAAAAATAGTGACAATGACATCAAAACTCAGAAACCCTACCCCCACCCTCACAAAAACAGTGACAATGACATCAACACTCAGAAACCCTACCCCCTCCCACAGAAAAACAGTGACAATGACATCAACACTCAGAAACCCTACCCCCTCCCTCACAAAAACAGTGACAATGACATCAACACTCAGAAACCCTACCCCCTCCCTCACAAAAACAGTGACAACGACATCAAAACTCAGAAACCCTACCCCCTCACTCACAACAACAGTGACAATGACATCAACACTCAGAAACCCTACCCCCTCCCTCAGAAAAACAGTGACAATGACATCAACACTCAGAAACCCTACCCCCTCCCTCAGAAAAACAGTGACAATGACATCAACACTCAGAAACCCTACCCCCTCCCTCACAAAAACAGTGACAACGACATCAAAACTCAGAAACCCTACCCCCTCACTCACAACAACAGTGACAATGACATCAAAACTCAGAAACCCTACCCCCTCACTCACAAAAACAGTGACAATGACATCAACACTCAGAAACCCTACCCCCTCCCTCACAAAAACAGTGACAATGACATCAACACTCAGAAACCCTACCCCCTCCCTCACAAAAACAGTGACAATGACATCAACACTCAGAAACCCTACCCCCTCCCTCACAAAAACAGTGACAATGACATCAACACTCAGAAACCCTACCCCCTCCCTCACAAAAACAGTGACAATGACATCAACACTCAGAAACCCTACCCGCTCCCTCACAAAAACAGTGACAATGACATCAACACTCAGAAACCCTACCCCTCCCTCACAAAAACAGTGACAGATATCAACACTCAGAAACCCTACCCCCTCCGTCACAAAAACAGTGACAATGACATCAACACTCAGAAACCCTACCCCCTCCCTCACAAAAACAGTGACAATGACATCAACACTCAGAAACCCTACCCCCTCCCTCACAAAAACACTGACAATGACATCAAAACTCAGAAACCCTATCACCTCCCTCACAAAAACAGTGACAATGACATCAACACTCAGAAACCCTACCTCCTCCCTCACAAAAACAGTGACAATGACATCAACACTCAGAAACCCTACCCCCTCCCTCACAAAAACAGTGACAATGACATCAACACTCAAAAACCCTACCCCCTCACCCACAAAAACATTGACAATGACATTAACACTCAGAAACCCTACCCCCTCCCTCACAAAAACAGTGACAATGACATCAACACTCAGAAACCCTACCCCGTCCCTCACAAAAACAGTGACAATGACATCAACACACAGAAACCCTACCCCCTCCCTCACAAAAACAGTGACAATGACATCAAAACTCAGAAACCCTACCCCCTCCCTCACAGAAACAGTGACAATGACATCAACACTCAGAAACCCTACCCCCTCCCTCACAAAAACAGTGACAATGACATCAAAACTCAGAAACCCTACCCCCTCCCTCACAAAAACAGTGACAATGACATCAAAACTCAGAAACCCTACCCCCTCACTCACAAAAACAGTGACAATGACATCAACACTCAGAAACCCAACCCCCTCCCTCACAAAAACAGTGACAATGACATCAACACTCAGAAACCCTACCCCCTCCCTCACAAAAACAGTGACAATGACATCAACACTCAGAAACCATACCCCCTCCCTCACAAAAACAGTGACAATGACATCAACACTCAGAAACCCTACCCCCTCCCTCACAAAAACAGTAACAATGACATCAACACTCAGAAACCCTACCCCCTCCCTCACAAAAACAGTGACAATGACATCAACACTCAGAAACCCTACCCCCTCCCTCACAAAAACAGTGACAATGACATCAACACTCAGAAACCCTACCCCCTCCGTCACAAAAACAGTGACAATGACATCAACACTCAGAAACCCTACCCCCTCCCTCAGAAAAACAGTGACAATGACATCAACACTCAGAAACCCTACCTCCTCCTCACAATAACAGTGACAATGACATCAACACTCAGAAACCCTACCCCCTCCCTCACAAAAACAGTGACAATGACATCAACACTCAGAAACCCTACCCCTCCCTCACAAAAACAGTGACAATGACATCAACACTCAGAAACCCTACCCCCTCCCTCACAAAAACAGTGACAATGACGTCAACACTCAGAAACCCTACCCCCTCCCTCACAAAAACAGTGACAATGACATCAAAACTCAGAAACCCTACCCATCCCTCACAAAAACAGTGACACTGACATCAACACTCAGAAACCCTACCCCCTCCCTCACAAAAACAGTAACAATGACATTAACACTCAGAAACCCTACCCCCTCCCTCACAAAAACAGTGACAATGACATCAACACTCAGAAACCCTACCCCCTCCATCACAAAAACAGTGACAATGACATCAACACTCAGAAACCCTACCCCCTCCCTCAGAAAAACAGTGACAATGACATCAACACTCAGAAACCCTACCCCCTCCCTCACAAAAACAGTGACAATGACATCAACACTCAGAAACCCTACCCCCTCCCTCACAAAAACAGTGACAGATATCAACACTCAGAAAACCTACCCCCTCCCTCACAAAAACAGTGACAATGACATCAAAACTCAGAAACCCTACCCCCTCACTCACAACAACAGTGACAATGACATCAAAACTCAGAAACCCTACCCCCTCACTCACAAAAACTGTGACAATGACATCAACACTCAGAAACCCTACCCCCTCCCTCACAAAAACAGTGACAATGACATCAACACTCAGAAACCCTACCCCCTCCCTCACAAAAACAGGGACAATGACATCAACACTCAGAAACCCTACCCCCTCCCTCACAAAAACAGTGACAATGACATCAACACTCAGAAACCCTACCCCCTCCCTCACAATAACAGTGACAATGACATCAACACTCAGAAACCCTACCCCCTCCCTCACAAAAACAGTGAGAATGACATCAAAAGTCAGAAACCCTACACCCACCCTCACAAAAACAGTGACAATGACATCAACACTCAGAAACCCTACCCCCTCCCTCACAAAAACAGACAATGACATCAACACTCAGAAACCCTACCCCTCCCTCACAAAAACAGTGACAATGACATCAACACTCAGAAACCCTACCCCCTCGCTCACAAAAACAGACAATGACATCAACACTCAGAAACCCTACCCCCTCCCTCACAAAAACAGACAATGACATCAACACTCAGAAACCCTACCCCCTCCCTCACAAAAACAGTGACAATGACATCAAAACACAGAAACCCTACCCCTCCCTCACAAAAACAGTGACAGATATCAACACTCAGAAACCCTACCCCCTCCCTCACAAAAACAGACAATGACATCAACACTCAGAAACCCTACCCCCTCACTCACAAAAACAGTGACAATGACATCAACACTCAGAAACCCTACCCCCTCCCTCACAAAAACAGTGACAATGACATCAAAACTCAGAAACCCTTCCCATCCCTCACAAAAACAGTGACACTGACATCAACACTCAGAAACCCTACCCCCTCCCTCACAAAAACAGTAACAATGACATTAACACTCAGAAACCCTACCCCCTCCCTCACAAAAACAGTGACAATGACATCAAAACTCAGAAACCCTACACCCTCCCTCACAAAAACAGTGACAATGACATCAACACTCAGAAACCCTACCCCCTCCCTCACAAAAACAGTGACAATGACATCAAAACACAGAAACCCTACCCCTCCCTCACAAAAACAGTGACAGATATCAACACTCAGAAACCCTACCCCCTCCCTCACAAAAACAGACAATGACATCAACACTCAGAAACCCTACCCCCTCACTCACAAAAACAGTGACAATGACATCAACACTCAGAAACCCTACCCCCTCCCTCACAAAAACAGTGACAATGACATCAAAACTCAGAAACCCTACCCATCCCTCACAAAAACAGTGACACTGACATCAACACTCAGAAACCCTACCCCCTCCCTCACAAAAACAGTAACAATGACATCAACACTCAGAAACCCTACCCACTCGCTCAGAAAAACAGTGACAATGACATCAACACTCAGAAACCCTACCCCCTCCCTCACAAAAACAGTGACAACGACATCAAAACTCAGAAACCCTACCCCCTCACTCACAACAACAGTGACAATGACATCAAAACTCAGAAACCCTACCCCCTCACTCACAAAAACTGTGACAATGACATCAACACTCAGAAACCCTACCCCCTCCCTCACAAAAACAGTGACAATGACATCAACACTCAGAAACCCTACCCCCTCCCTCACAAAAACAGTGACAATGACATCAACACTCAGAAACCCTACCCCCTCCCTCACAAAAACAGTGACAATGACATCAACACTCAGAAACCCTACCCCTCCCTCACAAAAACAGTGACAATGACATCAACACTCAGAAACCCTACCCGCTCCCTCACAAAAACAGTGACAATGACATCAACACTCAGAAACCCTACCCCCTCCCTCACAAAAACAGTGTGAATGACATCAAAACTCAGAAACCCTACACCCTCCCTCACAAAAACAGTGACAATGACATCAACACTCAGAAACCCTACCCCCTCCGTCACAAAAATAGACAATGACATCAACACTCAGAAACCCTACGCCCTCCCTCACAAAAACAGTGACAATGACATCCACTCAAAAACCCTACCCCCTTCCCTCACAAAAACAGTGACAATGACATCAACACTCAGAAACCCAACCCCCTCCCTCACAAAAACAGTGACAATGACATCAAAACACAGAAACCCTACCCCTCCCTCACAAAAACAGTGACAGATATCAACACTCAGAAACCCTACCCCCTCCCTCACAAAAACAGACAATGACATCAACACTCAGAAACCCTACCCCCTCCCTCACAAAAACAGTGACAATGACATCAAAACTCAGAAACCCTATCACCTCCCTCACAAAAACAGTGACAATGACATCAACACTCACAAACCCTCCCGCCTCCCTCACAGAAATAGTGACAATGACATCAACACTCAGAAACCCTACCCCCTCCCTCACAAAAACAGTGACAATGACATCAACACTCAGAAACCCTACCCCCTCCATCACAAAAACAGTGACAATGACATCAACACTCAGAAACCCTACCCCCTCCCTCACTAAAACAGTGACAATGACATCAACACTCAGAAACCCTACCCTCACCCTCACAAAAACAGTGACAATGAAATCAAAACTCAGAAACCCTACCCCCTCCCTCACAAAAACAGTGACAATGACATCAAAACTCAGAAACCCTACCCATCCCTCACAAAAACAGTGATACTGACATCAACACTCAGAAACCCTACCTCCTCCCTCACAAAAACAGTGACAATGACATCAACACTCAGAAACCCTACCCGCTCCCTCACAAAAACAGTGACAATGACATCAATACTCAGAAACCCTACCCCCTCCCTCAGAAAAAAAGTGACAATGACATCAACACTCAGAAACCCTACCCCCTCCCTCACAAAAACAGTGACAATGACATCAACACTCAGAAACCCTACCCCCTCACTCACAAAAACAGTGACAATGACATCAACCCTCAGAAACCCTACCCCCTCCCTCACAAAAACAGTGACAATGACATCAACCCTCAGAAACCCTACCCCCTCCCTCACAAAAACAGTGACAATGACATCAACACTCAGAAACCCTACCCCCTCCCTCACAAAAACAGTGACAATGACATCAACCCTCAGAAACCCTACCCCCTCCCTCACAAAAACAGTGACAATGACATCAACACTCAGAAACCCTACCCCCTCCCTCACAAAAACAGTGACAATGACATCAACACTCAGAAACCCTACACCCTCCCTCACAAAAACAGTGACAATGACCTCAACACTCAGAAACCCTACCCCCTCCCTCAGAAAAATAGTGACAATGACATCAACACTCAGAAACCCTACCCCCTCCGTCACAAAAACAGTGACAATGACATCAACACTCAGAAACCCTACCCCCTCCCTCAGAAAAACAGTGACAATGACATCAACACTCAGAAACCCTACCCCCTCCCTCACAAAAACAGGCAATGACATCAAAACTCAGAAACCCTACCACCTCCCTCACAAAAACAGTGACAATGACATCAACACTCAGAAACCCTACCCCCTCCCTCACAAATACAGTGACAATGACATCAACACTCAGAAACCCTACCCGCTCCCTCACAAAAACAGTGACAATGACATCATCACTCAGAAACCCTACACCCTCCCTCACAAAAACAGACAATGACATCAACACTCAGAAACCCTACCCCCTCCCTCACAAAAACAGTGACAATGACATCAACACTCAGAAACCCTACCCCCTCCCTCACAAAAACAGTGTCAATGACATCAACACTCAGAAACCCTACCCCCTCCCTCACAAAAACAGTGACAATGACATCAACCCTCAGAAACCCTACCCCCTCCCTCACAAAAACAGTGACAATGACATCAACACTCAGAAACCCTACCCCCTCCCTCACAAAAACAGTGACAATGACATCAACACTCAGAAACCCTACACCCTCCCTCACAAAAACAGTGACAATGACCTCAACACTCAGAAACCCTACCCACTCCCTCAGAAAAATAGTGACAATGACATCAACACTCAGAAACCCTACCCCCTCCGTCACAAAAACAGTGACAATGACATCAACACTCAGAAACCCTACCCCCTCCCTCAGAAAAACAGTGACAATGACATCAACACTCAGAAACCCTACCCCCTCCCTCACAAAAACAGACAATGACATCAACACTCAGAAACCCTACCCGCTCCCTCACAAAAACAGTGACAATGACATCATCACTCAGAAACCCTACCCCCTCCCTCACAAAAACAGTGAGAATGACATCAAAACTCAGAAACCCTACACCCTCCCTCACAAAAACAGACAATGACATCAACACTCAGAAACCCAACCCCCTCCCTCACAAAAACAGTGACAATGACATCAACACTCAGAAACCCTACCCCCTCCCTCACAAAAACAGACAATGACATCAACACTCAGAAACCCAACCCCCTCCCTCACAAAAACAGTGACAATGACATCAAAACTCAGAAACCCTACCCCTCCCTCACAAAAACAGTGACAGATATCAACACTCAGAAACCCTACCCCCTCCCTCACAAAAACAGACAATGACATCAACACTCAGAAACCCTACCCCCTCCCTCACAAAAACAGTGACAATGACATCAAAACTCAGAAACCCTACCCCCTCCCTCACAAAAACAGTGACAATGACATCAACACTCACAAACCCTCCCGCCTCCCTCACAGAAATAGTGACAATGACATCAACACTCAGAAACCCTACCCCCTCCCTCACAAAAACAGTGACAATGACATCAACACTCAGAAACCCTACCCCCTCCCTCACAAAAACAGTAACAATGACATTAACACTCAGAAACCCTACTCCCTCCCTCACAAAAACAGTGACAATGACATCAACACTCAGAAACCCTACCCCCTCCATCACAAAAACAGTGACAATGACATCAAAACTCAGAAACCCTACCCCCTCCGTAACAAAAACAGTGACAATGACATCAACACTCAGAAACCCTACCCATCCCTCACAAAAACAGTGACAATGACATTAAAACTCAGAAACCCTACCCCCCCCTCACAAAAACAGTGACAATGACATCAACACTCAGAAACCCTACCCCCTCCCTCACAAAAACAGTGACAATGACATCAACACTCAGAAACCCTACCCCCTCCCTCACAAAAACAGTGACAATGACATCAACACTCAGAAACCCTACCCCCTCCCTCACTAAAACAGTGACAATTACATCAACACTCAGAAACCCTACCCCCTCCCTCACAAAAACAGTGACAATGAAATCAAAACTCAGAAACCCTACTACCTCCCTCACAAAAACAGTGACAATGACATCAAAACTCAGAAACCCTACCCCCTCCCTCACAAAAACAGTGACAATGACATCAAAACTCAGAAACCCTACCCCCTCCCTCACAAAAACAGTGACAATGACATCAAAACTCAGAAACCCTACCCATCCCTCACAAAAACAGTGACACTGACATCAACACTCAGAAACCCTAACACCTCCCTCACAAAAACAGTGACAATGACATCAACACTCAGAAACCCTACCCCCTCCCTCACAAAAACAGTAACAATGACATCAAAACTCAGAAACCCTACCACCTCCCTCACAAAAACAGTAACAATGACATTAACACTCAGAAACCCTACCCCCTCCCTCACAAAAACAGTGACAATGACATCAACACTCAGAAACCCTACACCCTCCCTCACAAAAACAGTGACAATGACATCAACACTCAGAAACCCTACCCCCTCCCTCACAAAAACAGTGACAATGACATCAACACTCAGAAACCCTACCCCCTCCATCACAAAAACAGTGACAATGACATCAACACTCAGAAACCCTACCCCCTCCATCACAAAAACAGTGACAATGACATCAACACTCAGAAACCCTACCCCCTCCCTCAGAAAATCAGTGACAATGACATCAACACTCAGAAACCCTACCCCCTCCCTCACAAAAACAGTGACAATGACATCAACACTCAGAAACCCTACCCCCTCCCTCACAAAAACAGTGACAACGACATCAAAACTCAGAAACCCTACCCCCTCACTCACAACAACAGTGACAATGACATCAACACTGAGAAACCCTACCCCCTCCCTCACAAAAACAGTGACAATGACATCAACACTCAGAAACCCTACCCCCTCCCTCACAAAAACAGTGACAATTACATCAACACTCAGAAACCCTACCCCTCCCTCACAAAAACAGACAATGACATCAACACTCAGAAACCCTACCCCCTCCCTCACAAAAACAGTGACAATGACATCAAAACACATAAACCCTACCCCTCCCTCACAAAAACAGTGACAGATATCAACACTCAGAAACCCTACCGACTCCCTCACAAAAACAGTAACAATGACATTAACACTCAGAAACCCTACCCCCTCCCTCACAAAAACAGTGACAATGACATCAAAACTCAGAAACCCTACCCATCCCTCACAAAAACAGTGACACTGACATCAACACTCAGAAACCCTACCTCCTCCCTCACAAAAACAGTGACAATGACATCAACACTCAGAAACCCTACCCCCTCCCTCACAATAACAGTGACAATGACATCAACACTCAGAAACCCTACCCACTCCCTCACAAAAACAGTGACAATGACATCAACACTCAAAACCCTACCCCCTCCCTCACAAAAACAGTGACAATGACATCAACACTCAGAAACCCTACCCCCTCACTCACAAAAACAGTGACAATGACATCAACCCTCAGAAACCCTACCCCCTCCCTCACAAAAACAGTGACAATGACATCAACCCTCAGAAACCCTACCCCCTCCCTCACAAAAACAGTGACAATGACATCAACACTCAGAAACCCTACCCCTCCCTGACAAAAACAGTGACAATGACATCAACACTCAGAAACCCTACACCCTCCCTCACAAAAACAGTGACAATGACATCAACACTCAAAAACCCTACCCCCTCCCACAGAAAAACAGTGACAATGACATCAACACTCAGAAACCCTACCCCCTCCCTCACAAAAACAGTGAGAATGAGATCAAAACTCAGAAACCCTACCCCCTCCCTCACAAACACAGTGAGAATGAGATCAACACTCAGAAACCCTACCCCCTCCCTCACAAAAACAGTGAGAATGACATCAACACTCAGAAACCCTACCACCTCCCTCACAAAAACAGTGAATATGACATCAACACTCAGAAACCCTACCCCCTCCCTCACAAAAACAGTGACAATGACATCAAAACTCAGAAACACTACCCCCTCCCTCACAAAAACAGTGACAATGACATCAACACTCAGAAACCCTACCCCTCCCTCACAAAAACAGTGACAATGACATCAACACTCAGAAACCCTACCGCCTCCCTCACAAAAACAGTGACATTGAAATCAACACTCAGAAACCCTACCCCCTCCCTCACAAAAACAGTGACAATGACATCAACACTCAGAAACCGCACCCCCTCCCTCACAAAAACAGTGACAATGACATCAACACTCAGAAACCCTACCCCCTCCCTCACAAAAACAGTGACAATGACATCAACACTCAGAAACCCTACCCCCTCCCTCACAAAAACAGTGACAATGACATCAACACTCAGAAACCCTACCCCCTCCCTCACAAAAACAGTGACAATGACATCAACACTCAGAAACCCTACCCCCTCCCTCACAAAAACAGTGACAATGACATCAAAACTCAGAAACCCTACCCCTCCCTCACAAAAACAGTGACAATGACATCATCACTCAGAAACCCTACCCCCTCCCTCACAAAAACAGTGACAATGACATCAACACTCAGAAACCCTACCCCCTCCCTCACAAAAACAGTGACAATGACATCAACACTCAGAAACCCTACCCCCTCCCTCACAAAAACAGTGACAATGACATCAAAACTCAGAAACCCTACCCCTCCCTCACAAAAACAGTGACAATGACATCATCACTCAGAAACCCTACCCCCTCCCTCACAAAAACAGTGACAATGACATCAACACTCAGAAACCCTACCCCCTCCCTCACAAAAACAGTAACAATGACATCAAAACTCAGAAACCCTACACCCTCCCTCACAAAAACAGTGACAATGACATCAACACTCAGAAACCCTACCCCCTCCGTCACAAAAATAGTGACAATGACATCAACACTCAGAAACCCTACCCCCTCCCTCACAAAAACAGTGACAATGACATCAAAACTCAGAAACCCTACCCCCTCCCTCACAAAAACAGTGACAATGACATCAGCACTCAGAAACAGTACCCCCTCCCTCACAAAAACAGTGACAATGACATCAACACTCAGAAACCCTAACCCCTCCCTCACAAAAACAGTGAGAATGAGATCAAAACTCAGAAACCCTACCCCCTCCCTCACAAACACAGTGAGAATGAGATCAACACTCAGAAACCCTACCCCCTCCGTCACAAAAACAGTGAGAATGACATCAAAACTCAGAAACCCTACCCCCTTCCTCATAAAAACAGTGACAATGACATCAACACTCAGAAACCCTACCCCCTCCCTCACAAAAACAGTGACAATGACATCAACACTCAGAAACCCTACCACCTCCCTCACAAAAACAGTGAGAATGACATCAACACTCAGAAACCCTACCCCCTCCCTCACAAAAACAGTGACATTGAAATCAACACTCAGAAACCCTACCCCCTCCCTCACAAAAACAGTGACAATGACATCAACACTCAGAAACCATACTCCCTCCCTCACAAAAACAGTGACAATGACATCAACACTCAGAAACCCTACCCCCTCCCTCACAAAAACAGTGACAATGACATCAACACTCAGAAACCCTACCCCCTCCCTCACAAAAACAGTGACAATGACATCAACACTCAGAAACCCTACTCCCTCCCTCACAAAAACAGTGACAATGACATCAACAATCACAAACCCTACCCCCTCACTCACAAAAACAGTGACAATGACATCAACACTCAGAAACCCTACCCCCTCCCTCACAAAAACAGTGACAATGACATCAACACTCAGAAACCCTACTCCCTCCCTCACAAAAACAGTGACAATGACATCAATACTCAGAAACCGCACCCCCTCCCTCACAAAAACAGTGACAATGACATCAACACTCAGAAACCCTACCCCCTCCCTCACAAAAACAGTGACAATGACATCAACACTCAGAAAACCTACCCCCTCCATCACAAAAACAGTGACAATGACATCAACACACAGAAACCCTACCCCCTCCCTCAAAAAAACAGTGACAATGACATCAACACTCAGAAACCCTACCCCCTCCCTCACAAAAACAGTGACAATGACATCAACACTCAGAAACCCTACCCCCTCCCTCACAAAAACAGTGACAATGACATCAACACTCAGAAACCCTACCCCCTCCCTCACTAAAACAGTGACAATGACATCAACACTCAGAAACCCTACCCCCTCCCTCACTAAAACAGTGACAATGACATCAACACTCAGAAACCCTACCCCCTCCCTCAGAAAAACAGTGACAATGACATCAACACTCAGAAACCCTACCCCCTCCCTCACAAAAACAGTGACAACGACATCAAAACTCAGAAACCCTACCCCCTCACTCACAACAACAGTGACAATGACATCAAAACTCAGAAACCCTACCCCCTCACTCACAAAAACAGTGACAATGACATCAACACTCAGAAACCCTACCCCCTCCCTCACAAAAACAGTGACAATGACATCAACACTCAGAAACCCTACCCCCTCCCTCACAAAAACAGTGACAATGACATCAACACTCAGAAACCCTACCCCCTCCCTCACAAAAACAGTGACAATGACATCAACACTCAGAAACCCTACTCCATCCCTCACAAAAACAGTGACAATGACATCAACACTCAGAAACCCTACCCCCTCCCTCACAAAAACAGTGACAATGACATCAACACTCAGAAACCCTACCCCCTCCCTCACAAAAACAGTGACAATGACATCAACACTCAGAAACCCTACCCCCTCCGTCACAAAAACAGTGACAATGACATCAACACTCAGAAACCCTACCCATCCCTCACAAAAACAGTGACAATGACATCAACACTCAGAAACCCTACCCATCCCTCACAAAAACAGTGACAATGACATCAAAACTCAGAAACCCTACCCCCTCCGTCACAAAAACAGTGACAATGACATCAACACTCAGAAACCCTACCCCCTCCCTTTCAAAAACAGTGACAATGACATCAAAACTCAGAAACCCTACCCCCTCCCACACAATAACAGTGACAATGACATCAACACTCAGAAACCCTACCCATCCCTCACAAAAACAGTGACAATGACATCAACACTCAGAAACCCTACCCATCCCTCACAAAAACAGTGACAATGACATCAACACTCAGAAACCCTACCCCCTCCCTCACAAAAACAGTGACAACGACATCAACACTCAGAAGCCCTACCCCCTCCCTCACAAAAACAGTGACAATGACATCAACACTCAGAAACCCTACACCCTCCCTCACAAAAACAGACAATGACATCAACACTCAGAAACCCTAACCCCTCCCTCACAAAAACAGTGACAATGACATCAACACTCAGAAACCCTACCCCCTCCCTCAGAAAAACAGTGACAATGACATCAACACACAGAAACCCTACCCCCTCCCTCACAAAAACATTGACAATGACATCAACACTCAGAAACCCTACCCCCTCCCTCAGAAAAACAGTGACAATGACATCAACACACAGAAACCCTACCCCCTCCCAAACAAAAACAGTGAGAATGAGATCAAAACTCAGAAACCCTACCCCCTCCCTCGCAAACACAGTGAGAATGAGATCAACACTCAGAAACCCTACTCACTCCCTCACAAAAACAGTGACAATGACACCAACACTCAGAAACCCTACCCCCTCCCTCACAAAAACAGTGACAATGACATCAACACTCAAAAACCCTACCCCCTCCCTCACAAAAACAGTGACAATGACATCAACACTCAGAAACCCTACCCCCTCCCTCACAAAAACAGTGACAATGACATCAACACTCAGAAACCCTACCCCCTCCCTCACAAAAACAGTGACAATGACATCAACACTCAGAAACCATACTCCCTCCCTCACAAAAACAGTGACAATGACATCAACACTCAGAAACCCTACCCCCTCCCTCACAAAAACAGTGACAATGACATCAACTCTCAGAAACCCTACCCCCTCCCTCACAAAAACAGTGACAATGACATCAACACTCAGAAACCCTACCCCCTCCCTCACAAAAACAGTGACAATGACATCAACACTCAGAAACCCTACTCCATCCCTCACAAAAACAGTGACAATGACATCAACACTCAGAAACCCTACCCCCTCCCTCACAAAAACAGTGACAATGACATCAACACTCAGAAACACTACCCCCTCCCTCACAAAAACAGTGACAATGACATCAACACTCAGAAACCCTACCCGCTACCTCACAAAAACAGTGACAATGACATCAACACTCAGAAACCCTACCCCCTCCCTCACAAAAACAGTGACAATGACATCAAAACTCAGAAACCCTACCCACTCCCTCACAAAAACAGTGACAATGACATCAACACTCAGAAACCCTACCCCCTCCCTCACAAAAACAGTGACAATGACATCAACACTCAGAAACCCTACCCACTCCCTCACAAAAACAGTGACAATGACATCAACACTCAGAAACCCTACCCCCTCCCTCACAAAAACAGTGACAATGACATCAACACTCAGAAACCCTACCACCTCACTCACAAAAACAGTGACAATGACATCAACCCTCAGAAACCCTACCCCCTCCCTCACAAAAACAGTGACAATGACATCAACCCTCAGAAACCCTACCCCCTCCCTCACAAAAACAGTGACAATGACATCAACACTCAGAAACCCTACCCCCTCCCTCACAAAAACAGTGACAATGACATCAACACTCAGAAACCCTACACCCTCCCTCACAAAAACAGTGACAATGACATCAACACTCAGAAACCCTACTCCCTCCCTCACAAAAACAGTGACAATGACATCAACACTCAGAAACCCTACCCCCTCCCTCACAAAAACAGTGACAATGACATCAACACTCAGAAACCCTACCCCCTCCCTCAGAAAAACAGTGACAATGACATCAACACTCAGAAACCCTACCCCCTCCGTCACAAAAACAGTGACAATGACATCAACACTCAGAAACCCTACCCCCTCCCTCAGAAAAACAGTGACAATGACATCAACACTCAGAAACCCTACCCCCTCCCAAACAAAAACAGTGAGAATGAGATCAAAACTCAGAAACCCTACCCCCTCCCTCGCAAACACAGTGAGAATGAGATCAACACTCAGAAACCCTACTCACTCCCTCACAAAAACAGTGACAATGACACCAACACTCAGAAACCCTACCCCCTCCCTCACAAAAACAGTGACAATGACATCAACACTCAAAAACCCTACCCCCTCCCTCACAAAAACAGTGACAATGACATCAACACTCAGAAACCCTACCCCCTCCCTCACAAAAACAGTGACAATGACATCAACACTCAGAAACCCTACCCCCTCCCTCACAAAAACAGTGACAATGACATCAACACTCAGAAACCATACTCCCTCCCTCACAAAAACAGTGACAATGACATCAACACTCAGAAACCCTACCCCCTCCCTCACAAAAACAGTGACAATGACATCAACACTCAGAAACCCTACCCCCTCCCTCACAAAAACAGTGACAATGACATCAAAACTCAGAAACCCTACTCCCTCCCTCACAAAAACAGTGACAATCACATCAAAACTCAGAAACCCTACCCCCTACCTCACAAAAACAGTGACAATGACATCAACACTCAGAAACCCTACCCCGTCCCTCACAAAAACAGTGACAATGACATCAACACTCAGAAACCCTACCCCCTCCCTCACAAAAACAGTGACAATGACATCAACACTCAGAAACCCTACCCCCTCCCTCAGAAAAACAGTGACAATGACATCAACACTCAGAAACCCTACCCCCTCCCTCACAAAAACAGTGACAATGACATCAACACTCAGAAACCCTACCCCCTCCCTCACAAAAACAGTGAGAATGAGATCAAAACTCAGAAACCCTACCCCCTCCCTCACAAACACAGTGAGAATGAGATCAACACTCAGAAACCCTACTCCCTCCCTCACAAAAACAGTGACAATGACATCAACACTCAGAAACCCTACCCCCCTCCCTCACAAAAACAGTGACAATGACATCAACACTCAGAAACCCTACCCCCTCCCTCACAAAAACAGTGAGAATGAGATCAAAACTCAGAAACCCTACCCCCTCCCTCACAAACACAGTGAGAATGAGATCAACACTCAGAAACCCTACTCCCTCCCTCACAAAAACAGTGACAATGACATCAACACTCAGAAACCCTACCCCCTCCCTCACAAAAACAGTGACAATGACATCAACACTAAAAAACCCTACCCCCTCCCTCACAAAAACAGTGACAATGACATCAACACTCAGAAACCCTACCCCCTCCCTCACAAAAACAGTGAGAATGACATCAAAACTCAGAAACCCTACCCCCTTCCTCAGAAAAACAGTGACAATGACATCAACACTCAGAAACCCTACCCCCTCCATCACAAAAACAGTGACAATGACATCAACACTCAGAAACCCTACCACCTCCCTCACAAAAACAGTGAATATGACATCAACACTCAGAAACCCTACCCCCTCCCTCACAAAAACAGTGACATTGAAATCAACACTCAGAAACCCTACCCCCTCCCTCACAAAAACAGTGACAATGACATCAACACTCAGAAACCCTACCCCCTCCCTCACAAAAACAGTGACAATGACATCAACACTCAGAAACCCTACCCCCTCCCTCACAAAAACAGTGACAATGACATCAACACTCAGAAACCCTACCCCCTCCCTCACAAAAACAGTGACAATGACATCAAAACTCAGAAACCCTCCCCCCCTCCCTCACGAAAACAGTGACAATGACATAAAAACTCAGAAACCCTACCCCCTCCCTCATAAAAACAGTGACAATGACATCAACACTCAGAAACCCTACCCCCTCCGTCACAAAAACAGTGACAATGACATCAACACTCAGAAACCCTACCCCCTCCCTCACAAAAACAGTGACAATGACATCAACACTCAGAAACCCTACCCCCTCCCTCACAAAAACAGTGACAATGACATCAACACTCAGAAACCCTATCCCCTCCCTCAGAAAAACAGTGACAATGACATCAACACTCAGAAACCCTACCCCCTCCCTCATAAAAACAGTGACAATGACATCAACACTCAGAAACCCTACCCCCTCCCTCACAAAAACAGTGACAATGACATCAACACTCAGAAACCCTACCCCCTTCCTCATAAAAACAGTGACAATGACATCAACACTCAGAAACCCTACCACCTCCCTCACAAAAACAGTGACAATGACATCAACACTCAGAAACCCTACCCCCTCCCTCACAAAAACAGTGACAATGACATCAACACTCAGAAACCCTACCACCTCCCTCACAAAACAGTGACAATGACATCAACACTCAGAAACCCTACCCACTCCCTCACAAAAACAGTGACAATGACATCAACACTCAGAAACCCTACCACCTCCCTCACAAAACAGTGACAATGACATCAACACTCAGAAACCCTACCCACTCCCTCACAAAAACAGTGACAATGACATCAAAACTCTGAAACCCTACCCCCTCCCTCACAAAAACAGTGACAATGACATCAACACTCAGAAATCCTACCCCTCCCTCACAAAAACAGTGACAATGACATCAACACTCAGAAACCCTACCCCCTCCCTCACAAAAACAGTGACAATGACATCAACACTCAGAAACCCTACCCCCTCCCTCACAAAAACAGTGACAATGACATCAACACTCAGAAACCCTACCCCCTCGCTCACAAAAACAGTGACAATGACATCAACACTCAGAAACCCTACCCCCTCGCTCACAAAAACAGTGACAATGACATCAACACTCAGAAACCCTACCCCCTCGCTCACAAAAACAGTGACAATGACATCAAAACTCAGAAACCCTACCCCCTCCCTCACAGTAACAGTGACAATGACATCAACACTCAGAAACCCTACCCCCTCACTCACAAAAACAGTGACAATGACATCAACACTCAGAAACCCTACCCCCTCCCTCACAATAACAGTGACAATGACATCAACACTCAGAAACCCTACCCCCTCACTCACAAAAACAGTGACAATGACATCAACACTCACAAACCCTCCCGCCTCCCTCACAGAAATAGTGACAATGACATCAACACTCAGAAACCCTACCCCCTCCCTCACAAAAACAGTGACAATGACATCAACACTCAGAAACACTACCCCCTCCCTCAGAAAAACAGTGACAATGACATCAACACTCAGAAACCCTACCCATCCCTCACAAAAACAGTGACAATGACATCAAAACTCAGAAACCCTACTCCCTCCCTCACAAAAACAGTGACAATGACATCAACACTCAGAAACCCTACCCCCTCCGTCACAAAAACAGTGACAATGACATCAACACTCAGAAACCCTACCCCCTCCCTCACAAAAACAGTGACAATGACATCAACACTCAGAAACCCTACCCCCTCCGTCACAAAAACAGTGACAATGACATCAACACTCAGAAACCCTACCCCCTCCCTCACACAAACAGTGACAATGACATCAACACTCAGAAACCCTACCCCCTCACTCACAAAAACAGTGACAATGACATCAACACTCAGAAACCCTACCCCATCCCTCACAAAAACATTGACAATGCCATCAAAACTCAGAAACCCTACCCCCTCCCTCACAAAAACAGTGACAATGACATCAACACTCAGATATCCTACCGACTCCCTCACAAAAACAGTGACAATGACATCAACACTCAGAAACCCTACCCCCTCCCTCACAAAAACAGTGACAATGACATCAAAACTCAGAAACCCTACCCCCTCCCTCACAAAAACAGTGACAATGACATCAACACTCAGATACCCTACCGACTCCCTCACAAAACAGTGACAATGACATCAACACTCAGATACCCTACCGACTCCCTCACAAAAACAGTGACAATGACATCAACACTCAGATACCCTACCGACTCCCTCACAAAACAGTGACAATGACATCAACACTCAGAAACCCTACCCCCTCCCTCACAAAAACAGTGACGATGACATCAACACTCAGAAACCCTACACCCTCCCTCACAAAAACAGTGACAATGACATCAACACTCAGAAACCATACCCACTCCCTCACAAAAACAGTGACAATGACATCAACACTCAGAAACCCTACCCCCTCCCTCACAAAAACAGTGACAATGACATCAAAACTCAGAAACCCTACCCATCCTTCACAAAAACAGTGACAATGACATCAACACTCAGAAACCCTACCCCCTCCCTCACAAAAACAGTGACAATGACATCAACACTCAGAAACCCTACCCCCTCCCTCACAAAAACAGTGACAATGACATCAACACTCAGAAACCCTACCCCCTCCCTCAGAAAAACAGTGACAATGACATCAACACTCAGAAACCCTACCCCCTCCTTCACAAAAACAGTGACAATGACATCAACACTCAGAAACCCTACCCCCTCCCTCACAAAAACAGTGACAATGACATCAACACTCAGAAACCCTACTCCCTCCCTCACAAAAACAGTGACAATGACATCAACACTCAGAAACCCTACTCCCTCCCTCACAAAAACAGTGACAATGACATCAACACTCAGAAACCCTACTCCCTCCCTCACAAAAACAGTGACAATGACATCAACACTCAGAAACCCGACCCCCTCCCGCACAAAAACAGTGACAATGACATCAACACTCAGAAACCCTACCCACTCCCTCACAAAAACATTGACAATGACATCAACACTCAGAAACCCTACCCCCTCCCTCACAAAAACAGTGACAATGACATCAACACTCAGAAACCCTACCCCCTCGCTCACAAAAACAGTGACAATGACATCAACACTCTTAAACCCTACCCCCTCCCTCACAATAACAGTGACAATGACATCAACACTCAGAAACCCTACCCCCTCCCTCACAAAAACAGTGACAATGACATCAACACTCAGAAACCCTACCCCCACACCCACAAAAACAGTGACAATGACATCAACACTCAGAAACCCTACCCCCTCCCTCACAAAAACAGTGACAATGACATCAACACTCAGAAACCCTACCCCCTCGCTCACAAAAACAGTGACAATGACATCAACACTCTGAAACCCTACCCCCTCCCTCACAATAACAGTGACAATGACATCAACACTCAGAAACCCTACACCCTCACCCACAAAAACAGTGACAATGACATCAACACTCAGAAACCCTACCCCCTCCCTCACAAAAACAGTGACAATGACATCAACACTCAGAAATCCTACCCCCTCACCCACAAAAACAGTGACAATGACATCAACACTCAGAAACCCTACCCCCTCCCTCACAAAAACAGTGACAATGACATCAACACTCAGAAACCCTATCCCCTCCCTCAGAAAAACAGTGACAATGACATCAACACTCAGAAACCCTACCCCCTCCCTCACAAAAACAGTGACAATGACATCAACACTCAGAAACCCTACCCCCTCCCTCATAAAAACAGTGACAATGACATCAACACTCAGAAACCCTACTCCCTCCCTCACAAAAACAGTGACAATGACATCAACACTCAGAAACCCCTACCCCTTCCTCATAAAAACAGTGACAATGACATCAACACTCAGAAACCCTACCCCTCCCTCACAAAAACAGTGACAATGACATCAACACTCAGAAACCCTACCCCCTCCCTCACAAAAACAGTGACAATGACATCAACACTCAGAAACCCTACCCCCTCCCTCACAAAAACAGTGACAATGACATCAACACTCAGAAACCCTACCCCCTCCCTCAAAAACAGTGACAATGACATCAAAACTCAGAACCCCACCCCCTCCCTCACAAAAACAGTGACAATGACATCAACACTCAGAAACCCTACCACCTCCCTCACAAAAACAGTGACAATGACATCAACACTCAGAAACCCTACCCCCTCCCTCAAAAACAGTGACAATGACATCAAAACTCAGAAACCCCACCCCTCCCTCACAAAAACAGTGACAATGACATCAACACTCAGAAACCCTACCCACTCCCTCACAAAAACAGTGACAATGACATCAACACTCAGAAACCCTACCCCCTCCCTCACAAAATCAGTGACAATGACATCAACACTCAGAAATCCTACCCCCTCCCTCACAAAAACAGTGAGAATGAGATCAAAACTCAGAAACCCTACCCCCTCCCTCACAAAAACAGTGAGAATGAGATCAACACTCAGAAACCCTACTCCCTCCCTCACAAAAACAGTGACAATGACATCAACACTCAGAAACCCTACCCCCTCCCTCACAAAAACAGTGACAATGACATCAACACTCAAAAACCCTACCCCCTCCCTCACAAAACAGTGACAATGACATCAACACTCAGAAACCCTACCCCCTCCCTCAGAAAAACAGTGACAATGACATCAACACTCAGAAACCCTACCCCCTCCCTCACAAAAACAGTGACAATGACATCAAAACTCAGAAACCCTACCCCCTCCCTCACAAAAACAGTGACAATGACATCAAAACTCAGAAACCCTACCCCCTCCCTCACAAAAACAGAGACAATGACATCAACACTCAGAAACCCTACCCCCTCCCTCACAGTAACAGTGACAATGACATCAACACTCAGAAACCCTACCCCCTCACTCACAAAAACAGTGACAATGACATCAACACTCACAAACCCTCCCGCCTCCCTCACAGAAATAGTGACAATGACATCAACACTCAGAAACCCTACCCCCTCCCTCACAAAAACAGTGACAATGACATCAACACTCAGAAACCCTACCCCCTCCCTCAGAAAAACAGTGACAATGACATCAACACTCAGAAACCCTACCCATCCCTCACAAAAACAGTGACAATGACATCAAAACTCAGAAACCCTACTCCCTCCCTCACAAAAACAGTGACAATGACATCAACACTCAGAAACCCTACCCCCTCCGTCACAAAAACAGTGACAATGACATCAACACTCAGAAACCCTACCCCCTCCGTCACAAAAACAGTGACAATGACATCAACACTCAGAAACCCTACCCCCTCCCTCACAAAAACAGTGACAATGACATCAACACTCAGAAACCCTACCCCCTCCCTCACAAAAACAGTGACAATGACATCAAAACTCAGAAACCCTACCGACTCCCTCACAAAAACAGTGACAATGACATCAACACTCAGAAACCCTACCCCCTCCCTCACAAAAACAGTGACAATGACATCAAAACTCAGAAACCCTACCCCCTCCCTCACAAAACAGTGACAATGACATCAACACTCAGAAACCCTACACCCTCCCTCACAAAAACAGTGACAATGATATCAACACTCAGAAACCCTACCCACTCCCTCACAAAAACAGTGACAATGACATCAACACTCAGAAACCCTACCCACTCCCTCACAAAAACATTGACAATGACATCAACACTCAGAAACCCTACCCCCTCCCTCACAAAAACAGTGACAATGACATCAACACTCAGAAACCCTACCCACTCCCTCACAAAAACATTGACAATGACATCAACACTCAGAAACCCTACCCCCTCCCTCACAAAAACAGTGACAATGACATCAACACTCAGAAACCCTACCCACTCCCTCACAAAAACATTGACAATGACATCAACACTCAGAAACCCTACCCATCCCTCACAAAAACAGTGACAATGACATCAACACTCAGAAACCCTACCCCCTCGCTCACAAAAACAGTGACAATGACATCAACACTCTGAAACCCTACCCCCTCCCTCACAATAACAGTGACAATGACATCAACACTCAGAAACCCTACCCCCTCACCCACAAAAACAGTGACAATGACATCAACACTCACAAACCCTCCCGCCTCCCTCACAGAAATAGTGACAATGACATCAACCCTCAGAAACCCTACCCCCTCCCTCACAAAAACAGTGACAATGACATCAACACTCAGAAACCCTATCCCCTCCCTCAGAAAAACAGTGACAATGACATCAACACTCAGAAACCCTACCCCCTCCCTCACAAAAACAGTGACAATGACATCAACACTCAGAAACCCTACCCCCTCCCTCATAAAAACAGTGACAATGACATCAACACTCAGAAACCCTACTCCCTCCCTCACAAAAACAGTGACAATGACATCAACACTCAGAAACCCTACCCCCTTCCTCATAAAAACAGTGACAATGACATCAACACTCAGAAACCCTACCCCTCCCTCACAAAAACAGTGACAATGACATCAACACTCAGAAACCCTACCCCCTCCCTCACAAAAACAGTGACAATGACATCAACACTCAGAAACCCTACCCCCTCCCTCACAAAATCAGTGACAATGACATCAACACTCAGAAACCCTACCCCCTCCCTCACAAAAGCAGTGAGAATGAGATCAAAACTCATAAACCCTACCCCCTCCCTCACAAAAACAGTGAGAATGAGATCAACACTCAGAAACCCTACTCCCTCCCTCACAAAAACAGTGACAATGACATCAACACTCAGAAACCCTACCCCCTCCCTCACAAAAACAGTGACAATGACATCAACACTCAGAAACCCTACCCCCTCCCTCACAAAAACAGTGACAATGACATCAACACTCAGAAACCCTACCCCCTCCCTCACAAAAACAGTGACAATGACATCAACACTCAGAAACCCTACCCCCTCCCTCACAAAAACAGTGACAATGACATCAAAACTCAGAAACCCTACCCCCTCCCTCACAAAAACAGTGACAATGACATCAACACTCAGAAACCCTACCCCCTCCCTCACAAAAACAGTGACAATGACATCAACACTCAGAAACCCTACCCCCTCCCTCACAAAAACAGTGACAATGACATCAAAACTCAGAAACCCTACCCCCTCCCTCACAAAAACAGTGACAATGACATCAACACTCAGAAACCCTACCCCCTTCCTCATAAAAACAGTGTCAATGTCATCAACACTCAGAAAGCCTACCCCTCCCTCACAAAAACAGTGACAATGACATCAACACTCAGAAACCCTACCCACTCCCTCACAAAAACAGTGACAATGACATCAAAACTCTGAAACCCTACCCCCTCCCTCACAAAAACATTTACAATGACATCAAAATTCAGAAACCCTACTCCCTCCCTCACAAAAACAGTGACAATGACATCAACACTCAGAAACCCTACCCACTCCCTCACAAAAACATTGACAATGACATCAACACTCAGAAACCCTAACCCCTCCCTCACAAAATCAGTGACAATGACATCAACACTCAGAAACCCTACTCCCTCCCTCACAAAAACAGTGACAATGACATCAACACTCAGAAACCCTACCCACTCCCTCACAAAAAACATTGACAATGACATCAACACTCAGAAACCCTACCCCCTCCCTCACAAAAACAGTGACAATGACATCAACACTCAGAAACCCTACCCCCTCCCTCAGAAAAACAGTGACAATGACATCAACACTCAGAAACCCTACCCATCCCTCACAAAAACAGTGACAATGACATCAAAACTCAGAAACCCTACCCCCTCCCTCACAAAAACAGTGACAATGACATCAGCACTCAGAAACCCTACCCCCTCCCTCACAAAAACAGTGACAATGACATCAAAACTCAGAAACCCTACCCCCTCCCTCACAAAAACAGTGACAATGACATCAGCACTCAGAAACCCTACCCCCTCCCTCACAAAAACAGGGACAATGACATCAACACTCAGAAACCCTACCCCCTCCCTCACAAAAACTGTGACAATGACATCAACACTCAGAAACCCTACCCCCTCCCTCATAAAAACAGTGACAATGACATCAACACTCAGAAACCCTACTCCCTCCCTCACAAAAACAGTGACAATGACATCAACACTCAGAAACCCTACCCCCTTCCTCATAAAAACAGTGACAATGACATCAACACTCAGAAAGCCTACCCCCTCCCTCACAAAAACAGTGACAATGACATCAACACTCAGAAACCCTACCACCTCCCTCACAAAAACAGTGACAATGACATCAACACTCAGAAACCCTACCCACTCCCTCACAAAAACAGTGACAATGAAATCAAAACTCTGAAACACTACCCCCTCCCTCACAAAAACAGTGACAATGACATCAACACTCAGAAACCCTACCCCCTCGCTCACAAAAACAGTGACAATGACATCAACACTCAGAAACCCTACCCCCTCGCTCACAAAACAGTGACAATGACATCAAAACTCAGAAACCCTACCCCTCGCTCACAAAAACAGTGACAATGACATCAAAACTCAGAAACCCTACTCCCTCCCTCACAAAAACAGTGACAATGACATCAAAACTCAGAAACCCTACCCCCTCCCTCACAATAACAGTGACAATGACATCAAAACTCAGAAACCCTACCCCCCTCACTCACAAAAACCTGACAATGACATCAACACTCAGAAACCCTACCCCCTCACTCACAATAACAGTGACAATGACATCAACACTCAGAAACCCTACCCCCTCACTCACAACAACAGTGACAATGACATCAACACTCAGAAACCCTACCCCCTCCCTCACAATAACAGTGACAATGACATCAACACTCAGAAACCCTACCCCCTCACTCACAAAAACAGTGACAATGACATCAACACTCTGAAACCCTACCCCCCCCCTCACAAAAACAGAGACAATGACATCAAGACTCAGAAACCCTACCCCTCCGTCACAAAACAGTGACAATGACATCAACACTCAGAAACCCTACCCACTCCCTCACAGAAACAGTGACAATGACATCAACACTCAGAAACCCTACCCACTCCGTCACAAAAACAGTGACAATGACATCAACACTCAGAAACCCTATCCCCTCCCTCAGAAAAACAGTGACAATGACATCAACACTCAGAAACCCTACCCCGTCCCTCACAAAAACAGTGACAATGACATCAACACTCAGAAACCCTACTCCATCCCTCACAAAAACAGTGACAATGACATCAACACTCAGAAACCCTACCCCCTCCCTCACAAAAACAGTGACAATGATATCAGAACTCAGAAACCCTACCCCCTCCCTCACAAAAACAGTGACATTGACATCAACACTCAGAAACCCTACCCCCTCCCTCAAAAAACAGTGACAATGACATCAAAACTCAGAAACCCCACCCCCTCCCTCACAAAAACAGTGACAATGACATCAACACTCAGAAACCCTACCCCCTTCCCTCACAAAAACAGTGACAATGACATCAACACTCAGAAACCCTACCCATCCCTCACAAAAACAGTGACAATGACATCAACACTCAGAAACCCTACCCCCTCCCTCACAAAAACAGTGACAATGACATCAACACTCAGAAACCCTACCCACTCCCTCACAAAAACAGTGACAATGACATCAACACTCAGAAACCCTACCCCCTCCCTCACAAAAACAGTGACAATGACATCAACACTCAGAAACCCTACCCCCTCCCTCACAAAATCAGTGACAATGACATCAACACTCAGAAACCCTACCCCCTCCCTCACAAAAACAGTGACAACGACATCAAAACTCAGAAACCCTACCCCCTCACTCACAACAACAGTGACAATGACATCAAAACTCAGAAACCCTACCCCTCACTCACAAAAACAGTGACAATGACATCAACACTCAGAAACCCTACCCCCTCCCTCACAAAATCAGTGACAATGACATCAACACTCAGAAACCCTACCCCCTCCCTCACAAAAACAGTGAGAATGAGATCAAAACTCAGAAACCCTACCCCCTCCCTCACAAAAACAGTGACAATGACATCAACACTCAAAAACCCTACCCCCTCCCTCACAAAAACAGTGACAATGACATCAACACTCTGAAACCCTACCCCCCCTCACAAAAACAGAGACAATGACATCAAGACTCAGAAACCCTACCCCCTCCCTCACAAAAACAGTGACAATGACATCAACACTCAGAAACCCTACCCACTCCCTCACAGAAACAGTGACAATGACATCAACACACAGAAACCCTACCCACTCCGTCACAAAAACAGTGACAATGACATCAACACTCAGAAACCCTATCCCCTCCCTCAGAAAAACAGTGACAATGACATCAACACTCAGAAACCCTACCCCGTCCCTCACAAAAAACAGTGACAATGACATCAACACTCAGAAACCCTACTCCATCCCTCACAAAAACAGTGACAATGACATCAACACTCAGAAACCCTACCCCTCCCTCACAAAAACAGTGACAATGATATCAGAACTCAGAAACCCTACCCCCTCCCTCACAAAAACAGTGACATTGACATCAACACTCAGAAACCCTACCCCCTCCCTCAAAAAACAGTGACAATGACATCAAAACTCAGAAACCCCACCCCCTCCCTCACAAAAACAGTGACAATGACATCAACACTCAGAAACCCTACCCCCTTCCCTCACAAAAACAGTGACAATGACATCAACACTCAGAAACCCTACCCCCTCCCTCACAAAAACAGTGACAATGACATCAACACTCAGAAACCCTACCCCCTCCCTCACAAAATCAGTGACAATGACATCAACACTCAGAAACCCTACCCCCTCCCTCACAAAAACAGTGACAATGACATCAACACTCAGAAACCCTACCCCCTCGCTCACAAAAACAGTGACAATGACATCAAAACTCAGAAACCCTACCCCCTCGCTCACAAAAACAGTGACAATGACATCAAAACTCAGAAACCCTACTCCTCCCTCACAAAAACAGTGACAATGACATCAACACTCAGAAACCCTACCCCCTCCCTCTCAAAAACATTGACAATGACATCAACACTCAGAAACCATACCCCCTCGCTCACAAAAACAGTGACAATGACATCAAAACTCAGAAACCCTACCCCTCCCTCACAATAACAGTGACAATGACATCAAAACTCAGAAACCCTACCCCCTCACTCACAAAAACACTGACAATGACATCAACACTCAGAAACCCTACCCCCTCCCTCACAATAACAGTGACAATGACATCAACACTCAGAAACCCTACCCCCTCACTCACAAAAACAGTGACAATGACATCAACACTCACAAACCCTCCCGCCTCCCTCACAGAAATAGTGACAATGACATCAACACTCAGAAACCCTACCCCCTCCCTCACAAAAACAGTGACAATGACATCAACACTCAGAAACCCTACCCCCTCCCTCACAATAACAGTGACAATGACATCAACACTCAGAAACCCTACCCCCTCCGTCATAAAAACAGTGACAATGACATCAACACTCAGAAACCCTACCCCCTCCGTCACAAAAACAGTGACAATGACATCAACACTCAGAACCCTACCCCCTCCCTCACAAAAACAGTGACAATGACATCAAGACTCAGAAACCCTACCCCCTCCCTCACAAAACAGTGACAATAACATCAACACTCAGATACCCTACCCCCTCCCTCACAAAAACAGTGACAATGACATCAACACTCAGAAACCCTACACCCTCCCTCACAAAAAACAGTGACAATGAAATCAAAACTCAGAAACCCTACCCCCTCCCTCACAAAAACAGTGACAATGACATCAACACTCAGAAACCCTACCCCCTCCCTCACAAAAACAGTGACAATGATATCAACACTCAGAAACCCTACCCCCTCCCTCACAAAAACAGTGACAATGACATCAACACTCAGAAACCCTACCCCCTCCCTCACAAAAACAGTGACAATGACATCAACACTCAGAAACCCTACCCCCTCCCTCACAAAAACAGTGACAATGACATCAAAACTCAGAAACCATACACCCTCCCTCACAAAAAACAGAGACAATGACATCAACACTCAGAAACCCTACCCACTCCCTCACAAAAACAGTGACAATGACATCAAAACTCAGAAACCCTACCCATCCTTCACAAAAACAGTGACAATGACATCAAAACTCAGAAACCCCACCCCCTCCCTCACAAAAACAGTGACAATGACATCAACACTCAGAAACCCTACCCCTCCCTCACAAAAACAGTGACAATGACATCAACACTCAGAAACCCTACCCCCTCCCTCAAAAAAAAGTGACAATGACATCAAAACTCAGAAACCCTACCCCCTCCCTCACAAAAACAGTGACAACGACATCAACACTCAGAAACCCTACCCCCTCCCTCACAAAAACAGTGACAACGACATCAACACTCAGAAACCCTACCCCCTCCCTCACAAAAACAGTGACAATGACATCAACACTCAGAAACCCTACCCCCTCCCTCAAAAAAACAGTGACAATGACATCAACACTCAGAAACCCTACCCCCTCCCTCACAAAAACAGTGACAATGACATCAACACTCAGAAACCCTACCCCCTCCCTCACAAAAACTGTGACAATGACATCAACACTCAGAAACCCTACCCCCTCCCTCACAAAAACAGTGACAATGACATCAACACTCAGAAACCCTACCCACTCCTCACAAAAACATTGACAATGACATCAACACTCAGAAACCCTACCCCCTCCCTCACAAAAACAGTGACAATGACATCAACACTCAGAAACCCTACCCCCTCCCTCACAAAAACAGTGACAATGACATCAACACTCAGAAACCCTACCCCCTCCCTCACAATAACAGTGACAATGACATCAACACTCAGAAACCCTACCCCCTCACCCACAAAAACAGTGACAATGACATCAACACTCACAAACCCTCCCGCCTCCCTCACAGAAATAGTGACAATGACATCAACACTCAGAAACCCTACCCCCTCCCTCACAAAAACAGTGACAATGACATCAACACTCAGAAACCCTACCCCCTCCGTCACAAAAACAGTGACAATGACATCAACACTCAGAAACCCTACCCCCTCCCTCATAAAAACAGGGACAATGACATCAACACTCAGAAACCCTACTCCCTCCCCTCACAAAAACAGTGACAATGACATCAACACTCAGAAACCCTACCCCCTCCCTCACAAAAACAGTGACAATGACATCAACACTCAGAAACCCTACCCCCTCCCTCACAAAAACAGTGACAATGACATCAACACTCAGAAACCCTACCCCCTCCCTCACAAAAACAGTGACAATGACATCAACACTCAGAAACCCTACACCCTCCCTCACAAAAACAGTGACAATGAAATCAAAACTCAGAAACCCTACCCCCTCCCTCACAAAAACAGTGACAATGACATCAACACTCAGAAACCCTACCCCCTCCCTCACAAAAACAGTGACAATGACATCAAAACTCAGAAACCCTACCCCCTCCCTCACAAAAACAGTGACAATGACATCAACACTCAGAAACCCTACCCCCTCCCTCACAAAAACATTGACAATGACATCAACACTCAGAAACCATACACCCTCCCTCACAAAAACAGTGACAATGACATCAAAACTCAGAAACCCCACCCCCTCCCTCACAAAAACAGTGACAATGACATCAACACTCAGAAACCCTACCCCCTCCCTCACAAAAACAGTGACAATGACATCAACACTCAGAAACCCTACCCCCTCCCTCACAAAAACAGTGACAATGACATCAACACTCAGAAACCCTACCACTCCCTCACAAAAACAGTGACAATGACATCAACACTCAGAAACCCTACCCATCCCTCACAAAAACAGTGACAATGACATCAACACTCAGAAACCCTACCCCCTCCCTCACAAAAACAGTAACAATGACATCAACACTCAGAAACCCTACCCCCTCGCTCACAAAAACAGTGACAATGACATCAACACTCAGAAACCCTACCCCCTCCCTCACAAAAACAGTGACAATGACATCAACACTCAGAAACCCTACCCCCTCACTCACAAAAACAGTAACAATGACATCAACACTCAGAAACCCTACCCCCTCCCTCACAAAAACAGTGACAATGACATCAACACTCAGAAACCCTACCCCCTCCCTCACAAAAACAGTGACAATGACATCAACACACAGAAACCCTACCCCCTCCCTCACAAAAACAGTGACAATGACATCAACACTCAGAAACCCTACCCCCTCCCTCACAAAAACAGTGACAATGACATCAACACTCAGAAACCCTACCCACTCCCTCACAAAAACAGTGACAATGACATCAACACTCAGAAACCCTACCCCCTCCCTCAGAAAAACAGTGACAATGACATCAACACTCAGAAACCCTACCCCCTCCGTCACAAAAACAGTGACAATGACATCAACACTCAGAAACCCTACCCCCTCCGTCACAAAAACAGTGACAATGACATCAACACTCAGAAACCCTACCCCCTCCCTCACAAAAACAGTGACAATGACATCAACACTCACAAACCCTCCCGCCTCCCTCACAGAAATAGTGACAATGACATCAAAACTCAGAAACCCTACCCCCTCCCTCACAAAAACAGTGACAATGACATCAACACTCAGAAACCCTACCCCCTCCGTCACAAAAACAGTGACAATGACATCAACACTCAGAAACCCTACCCCCTCCGTCACAAAAACAGTGACAATGACATCAACACTCAGAAACCCTACCACCTCCCTCACAAAAACAGTGACAATGACATCAACACTCAGAAACCCTACCCCCTCCCTCACAAAAACAGTGACAATGACATCAAAACTCAGAAACCCTACCACCTCCCTCACAAAAACAGTGACATTGACATCAACACTCAGAAACCCTACCCCCTCCCTCACAAAAACAGTGACAATGACATCAACACTCAGAAACCCTACCCCCTCCCTCACAAAAACAGTGACAATGAAATCAAAACTCAGAAACCCTACCCCCTCCCTCACAAAAACAGTGACAATGACATCAACACTCAGAAACCCTACCACCTCCCTCACAAAAACAGTGACAATGACATCAAAACTCAGAAACCCTACCACCTCCCTCACAAAAACAGTGACATTGACATCAACACTCAGAAACCCTACCCCCTCTCTCACAAAAACAGTGACAATGACATCAACACTCAGAAACCCTACCCCCTCCCTCACAAAAACAGTGACAATGAAATCAAAACTCAGAAACCCTACCCCCTCCCTCACAAAAACAGTGACAATGACATCAACACTCAGAAACCCTACCCCCTCCCTCACAAAAACAGTGACAATGACATCAACACTCAGAAACCCTACCCCCTCCCTCAGAAAAACAGTGACAATGACATCAACACTCAGAAACCCTACCCCCTCCCTCACAAAAACAGTGACAATGACATCAAAACTCAGAAACCCTACCCCCTCCCTCACAAAAACAGTGACAATGACATCAACACTCTGAAACCCGACCCCCTCCCTCACAAAAACAGTGACAATGACATCAAAACTCAGAAACCCTACCCCCTCCCTCACAAAAACAGTGACAATGACATCAACACTCTGAAACCCTACCCCCTCCGTCACAAAAACAGTGACAATGACATCAACACTCAGAAACACTACCCCCTCCCTCACAAAAACAGTGACAATGACATCAACACTCTGAAACCCTACCCCCTCCGTCACAAAAACAGTGACAATGACATCAACACTCAGAAACCCTACCCCCTCCCTCACAAAAACAGTGACAATGACATCAACACTCTGAAACCCTACCCCCTCCCTCACAAAAACAGTGACAATGACATCAACACTCTGAAACCCTACCCCCTCCCTCACAAAAACAGTGACAACGACATCAACACTCAGAAACCCTACCCCCTCCCTCAGAAAAACAGTGACAATGACATCAACACTCAGAAACCCTACCCCCTCCCTCAGAAAAACAGTGACAATGACATCAACACTCAGAAACCCTACCCCCTCCGTCACAAAAACAGTGACAATGACATCAACACTCAGAAACCCTACCCCCTCCCTCACAAAAACAGTGACAATGACATCAACACTCACAAACCCTCCCGCCTCCCTCACAGAAATAGTGACAATGACATCAAAACTCAGAAACCCTACCCCCTCCCTCACAAAAACAGTGACAATGACATCAACACTCAGAAACCCTACCCCTCCGTCACAAAAACAGTGACAATGACATCAACACTCAGAAACCCTACCCCCTCCGTCACAAAAACAGTGACAATGACATCAACACTCAGAAACCCTACCCCCTCCCTCACAAAAACAGTGACAATGACATCAACACTCATAAACCCTACCCCCTCCCTCACAAAAACAGTGACAATGACATCAACACTCAGATACCCTACCCCCTCCCTCACAAAAACAGTGACAATGACATCAACACTCAGAAACCCTACCCCCTCTCTCACAAAAACAGTGACAATGACATCAACACTCAGACACCCTACCGACTCCCTCACAAAAACAGTGACAATGACATCAACACTCAGATACCCTACCCCCTCCCTCACAAAAACAGTGACAATGACATCAACACTCAGAAACCCTACCCCCTCTCTCACAAAAACAGTGACAATGACATCAACACTCAGAAACCCTACCCCCTCCCTCACAAAAACAGTGACAATGACATCAACACTCAGAAACCCTACCCCCTCCGTCACAAAAACAGTGACAATGACATCAACACTCAGAAACCCTACCCCCTCCCTCACAAAAACAGTGACAATGACATCAACACTCAGAAACCCTACCCCCTCCCTCACAAAAACAGTGACAATGACATCAACACTCAGAAACCCTACCCCCTCCATCACAAAAACAGTGACAATGACATCAACACTCAGAAACCCTACCCCCTCCCTCACAAAAACAGTGACAATGACATCAACACTCTGAAACCCTACCCCCTCCCTCACAAAAACAGTGACAACGACATCAACACTCAGAAACCCTACCCCCTCCCTCAGAAAAACAGTGACAATGACATCAACACTCAGAAACCCTACCCCCTTCCTCAGAAAAACAGTGACAATGACATCAACACTCAGAAACCCTACCCCCTCCGTCACAAAAACAGTGACAATGACATCAACACTCAGAAACCCTACCCCCTCCCTCACAAAAACAGTGACAATGACATCAACACTCACAAACCCTCCCGCCTCCCTCACAGAAATAGTGACAATGACATCAAAACTCAGAAACCCTACCCCCTCCCTCACAAAAACAGTGACAATGACATCAACACTCAGAAACCCTACCCCCTCCGTCACAAAAACAGTGACAATGACATCAACACTCAGAAACCCTACCCCCTCCGTCACAAAAACAGTGACAATGACATCAACACTCAGAAACCCTACCCCCTCCCTCACAAAAACAGTGACAATGACATCAACACTCATAAACCCTACCCCCTCCCTCACAAAAACAGTGACAATGACATCAACACTCAGATACCCTACCCCCTCCCTCACAAAAACAGTGACAATGACATCAACACTCAGAAACCCTACCCCTCTCTCACAAAAACAGTGACAATGACATCAACACTCAGACACCCTACCGACTCCCTCACAAAAACAGTGACAATGACATCAACACTCAGATACCCTACCCCCTCCCTCACAAAAACAGTGACAATGACATCAACACTCAGAAACCCTACCCCCTCTCTCACAAAAACAGTGACAATGACATCAACACTCAGAAACCCTACCCCCTCCCTCACAAAAACAGTGACAATGACATCAACACTCAGAAACCCTACCCCCTCCGTCACAAAAACAGTGACAATGACATCAACACTCAGAAACCCTACCCCCTCCCTCACAAAAACAGTGACAATGACATCAACACTCAGAAACCCTACCCCCTCCCTCACAAAAACAGTGACAATGACATCAACACTCAGAAACCCTACCCCCTCCATCACAAAAACAGTGACAATGACATCAACACTCAGAAACCCTACCCCCTCCCTCACAAAAACAGTGACAATGACATCAACACTCAGAAACCCTACCCCCTCCGTCACAAAAACAGTGACAATGACATCAACACTCAGAAACCCTACCCCCTCCCTCACAAAAACAGTGACAATGACATCAACACTCAGAAACCCTACCCCCTCCCTCACAAAAACAGTGACAATGACATCAACACTCAGAAACCCTACCCCCTCCATCACAAAAACAGTGACAATGACATCAACACTCAGAAACCCTACCCCCTCCCTCACAAAAACAGTGACAATGACATCAACACTCAGAAACCCTACCCCCTCCCTCACAAAAACAGTGACAATGACATCAACACTCAGAAACCCTACCCCCTCCCTCACATTACAGTGACAATGACATCAACACTCAGAAACCCTACCCCCTCCCTCACAAAAACAGTGACAATGACATCAACACTCACAAACCCTCCCGCCTCCCTCACAGAAATAGTGACAATGACATCAACACTCAGAAACCCTACCCCCTCCGTCACAAAAACAGTGACAATGACATCAACACTCAGAAACCCTACCCCCTCCCTCACAAAAACAGTGACAATGACATCAACACTCAGAAACCCTACCCCCTCCCTCACATTACAGTGACAATGACATCAACACTCAGAAACCCTACCCCCTCCCTCACAAAAACAGTGACAATGACATCAACACTCAGAAACCCTACCCCCTCCCTTTCAAAAACAGTGACAATGTCATCAACACTCAGAAACCCTACCCCCTCCCTCACAAAAACAGTGACAATGACATCAACACTCAGAAACCCTACCCCCTCCCTTACAAAAACAGTGACAATGACATCAACACTCAGAAACCCTACCCCCTCCCTCACAAAAACAGTGACAATGACATCAACACTCAGAAACACTACACCCTCCCTCACAAAAACAGTGACAATGACATCAACACTCAGAAACCCTACCCCCTCCCTCACATTACAGTGACAATGACATCAACACTCAGAAACCCTACCCCCTCCCTCACAAAAACAGTGACAATGACATCAACACACAGAAACCCTACCCCCTTCCTCATAAAAACAGTGACAATGACATCAACACTCAGAAAGCCTACCCCCTCCCTCACAAAAACAGTGACAATGACCTCAACACTCAGAAACCCTACCACCTCCCTCACAAAAACAGTGACAATGACATCAAAACTCAGAAACCCTACCCCCTCCCTCACAAAAACAGTGACAATGACATCAACACTCAGGAA